>NW_007577950.1:172994-177344 GCF_000690725.1 Stegastes partitus
CAAACGTTGTCACCAGAGAACTGGACTAAAAGCCAAGAACTGAGGCTTTTGAGCCACCGATGAAGCTGCACAGAAGACTTACGCAGGTGTCAAATCATCAAGAAGCTCTCGGTCACATTTTAATGGAGCTCAAACCAGCATCACTTCACTTTTGCAATAAATTGCACTTAAAAACTCGCTCGTTGGTCCTCGTTTGTAAGTAGCTCGAATCAAAGCCCGACATAAACACCGTTTCTCTCCGAGTGGCTCACAAGTAAGAGTGAGTGGTCAACAGTTTTAAGGTTATTGCAGTTAAATGATGCAGGAACTTGTAATGAGTGCTGCTAAACGGCTGCTTCCCCGTTTCTAAAGGTGTGTCTCACTTCAGAGCCGCTCGTTTTATGCATCATTTGCTTCTGTACAGTCGTGCTGACGGACTGCTGCGTAGTTCAGCCTAAAGGATCGATAACAATAAGGATGATGTTTTTATAAAAGGTGTCGGAGAGATCTGGGAAGATCAGGAATGTATATTTAGTTTATGTTTGCAGCTTTTTCTGAGAGTTCAGAAATAAAACAAATAGTTGGAAAAGAGGAAAATA
Organism: Stegastes partitus; assembly: GCF_000690725.1. Lineage (NCBI taxonomy): Eukaryota > Metazoa > Chordata > Actinopteri > Pomacentridae > Stegastes > Stegastes partitus. The sequence goes on from NW_007577950.1 coordinate 173,573, forward strand.
TCTGTAAAATAATGATAGTTTTTGTTTGTTTCTTCTTTTTTTGGTTTTTAGCTGATTTGAATAAAATAAAACTGTGATTTTACAGTGACTTAGTCTAAAAGAATAATATAATATTTATAAGAATTCATGTTTGATGGGGACTTTATGAACACATGTGGCCTGTTTTTTGTTGTCATTTGTTTTGTTTTTATATAGTCTTTATGTAAATCAGTACTTTTATTCTACAATTTCACTGGATGCCTGTAATTTAGCAGAATTGTGGAAAAAAAACTGTTAAATTATTTCCCCTTTTGTAATCCTTTATATACTTTTTTTCTTTTAAATAACTGCAAATATGTGTAAAAAATAATGATTTTATTTTACTGATTTAAATATAGTGGGATTTTACAGTCAAACAATGTAAAAGAATAAAGTACTGTTTATAAAAATACAGACTTTTGATGTGGACATTAACAGTTTTGGCCCTTTTTTAAATGAAATTGTAAACTAATACCAGTAAAATCATGGGGAAAGTATTGTCTTTAATTTAAAAAAAAAAAAAAGTATATATATATACATCTTACACAAAAATCTGTAAAATACCACTAATTAAGAAAAAAACAGTGTTGTCATGTTTGCACATTTATGATTGTGCTCGAAAATGACATACACATGTCATAATAAAGTAAAATCTGCAAGTCTGAGTAAATGCAGTGTTTTTAGGTTCATATCTACAACCTCATGGTGACTAACTTTTGTTAAACGGACTGAATTTTGTGATGAATGTAAAAGTCTCAGAGTAGCACAAGTAGGGAAGGTTAAAAAAACCATCAAGTGATGTAAGTTAGATCTGGGGGATTTTGAGGCAACACCTTGAAGTCTTTGTCATGTTCCTCAAACCACTGTTGAATCATGTTTGTAGTCTAGTGTGTAATGATGTCCCGGCTAAAGAGGCTACCAGAGAGTCCTGCTGCCATGTTGGAGTGGACGTGGTCTCCAGCAATGTTTAGGTGTCAGTTNTGAAGCCCTGTTCTGCTAAGCTGACCAGGCTAATGCAGGATTCCTTGTCGTTCTTTCATAATCTGTGATTAAAGACGTGATTAGTTCACAGGACCGGGTCCCTGTGAATGTCCTTTTTCCTCTTCACAATCCCCTGAAGTGTCTCTTGGGTCTATTTTTACCTTCTCGCCCTCCGACGTTCCTCCCGTATCACAGCAGCATTAGCATATGAGTCAGAGCACCAGAGGGCGACACATCCTCCGACGTTTAGTCTCCGTGCGGAGCGGCGAGAGGCGGCCGACTTACACGTCAGGTGTTATTTACCTCAAAACCTGCTTCTTTGTGAGTGTGTGTGGGCGGATGTGTGGCTGTTTAACACCCCAGGACCCGAGCAGATGCTTCACTAAACACATCAGTGAGCGCCGCCCGTCCTTTATTATTCTTAAATGTCACCGTTGCCTTTTGTGTTTCTCTGTACCAAAAACCCCGAACGCCGCAAATGTCACAGCCTCGGCCCAGCGTCTGTCCTCCGCCGTCCCCGCCATTGTTTGCGATTCCAAATGAATACTCGCAGACAGGACGGTAAACGAGCGCCGCCGTGCCTCGGCAGGTGTTCTTAAGGTGACTCGGATGTTTCGTTTCCGCTGAAGCTGGCGGGAAACGACGGACGAACCGAGCGAGCTGTGAACGAGCACAAGTCTCCTCCACCAATCACTGAATCCGTTATCAGGCTGCAGGGAGAACGTGTCCAGTGATTACGACGGCTCGAGCACCGATGATTGCGCCACCTGAAGCCTGGCGACTAATTGATTGATTGTTTTTGTGTAACGGAGAGATGCGGCTGTTGATTTGGTTTGAAGGGAAGCAAACTGTGAGTGGAGGCAATAACTCTCATTTAGACTTGCTCCGTTTAATGGGTTTAAACGTTTCCGATCGTATTTTTAGCAGGACTTCCTGCTGCTTCTGATGTTGCGCGATGGATCTGCTTTAATTTGTGTGTCCGTCCAAAGCAACAAAAAAAAAACATTACGAAATACCTCGACTGCTAACGGACGAGTCGCCCTGACAACCCGTCTAATAACCGTTAAAAAGGTCAAACAGCAGCCAGAAACAGAACCAGACAGAAAGAAGCTGCTGATTACCTCGATGCAAGTCACATAAAATGCGGTAAAATATTCTGGTGCAACCTCATTAAATCCAGCATGGGAGGCTCATGATTTAGAAAATATCATTTGAACATTTCAGGAGGTTTTCTGAGACGCTGACGACTTCCTGTTTGCCAAATTTTCAGCATTTTTCTTTATCATCATGAATCACATGTAAATCCTTCATTTCACATGTTTTCTAGATGCACAGCCGGCATCAGTGAGCAGCTTCCATCTGTTTCATCACCATTTCTTTTCTTATTAACAGGAACAATGACCAAAGGAAGCTGAATGAGTTCCTTTATGAATGCATCTGTTGATCCCGATCATGAATAAAGAGGCTCAGTCCTAATTAATGATGCACAGAATAATTAGCACATATCACCTACACCTGTCGCTCCTGTTTGTTTCCCTCTTGGAGTCTTTTTTTGAAGCTTATATCACATTTCTCGTTAACATGCTTTGACCGTGTCTGTCACTGATTCAATACACGGTTCTGAATTAAATAATACTCTGCCGTGTGTTTGTGTATTTTAGGCAATAAATGTGTCTCTGCTGAGAAAAGCCAGGATCAGAGAGAACAAGTGGAATGATTTAGACAAAACACGGGTTCCTGGAGCACTTTTAGGATTATTTTATGGCTCCGCTGCTGTTTTGGACTTTATGGAGAAACACTAAGATGAGCATGAGGAATCTGAAGACGTGGGACATAAATCATGAGCCGGTGTCACAGTCGTTCACTATTTTATGGCTTCTTAGTCCGCCGGGCCACGTGGGACAGTTTTATTACCTCGTGGGACCCGTTTGTGAAGAAGACTTCCCCTGATACTTTTATTTAGCATGAAGCCGATGAATTATTCAACGTTATTATTTTTTCCTCCTCCTCCAGTGTGAAGTGCTGAGACAGGAGCCGCTTGGGTTTTATTCAAAGGCTAATACTAATCCATTTGGCCAGTATTTTAACTTTATTCCACGAAAATAAAACTCACAAATGGTCTCAAATGTTTATAATAATACTTAATTGTAGCAATTTCAGCAGCTCATTATGCAGACTGAAGATGATGGAGCGGAGAAAGGACGTCATTTGCATTTGGTCTCCGGCTCTTTTCTTTTCTCTTACTGTAGTCAAACCAGCACTTACAGGCTTTTTTTGTTTTTTTTTTTCAAACGTTGTCACCAGAGAACTGGACTAAAAGCCAAGAACTGAGGCTTTTGAGCCACCGATGAAGCTGCACAGAAGACTTACGCAGGTGTCAAATCATCAAGAAGCTCTCGGTCACATTTTAATGGAGCTCAAACCAGCATCACTTCACTTTTGCAATAAATTACTCTTAAAAACTCGCTCGTTGGTCCTCGTTTGTAAGTAGCTCGAATCAAAGCCCGACATAAACACCGTTTCTCTCCGAGTGGCTCACAAGTAAGAGTGAGTGGTCAACAGTTTTAAGGTTATTGCAGTTAAATGATGCAGGAACTTGTAATGAGTGCTGCTAAACGGCTGCTTCCCCGTTTCTAAAGGTGTGTCTCACTTCAGAGCCGCTCGTTTTATGCATCATTTGCTTCTGTACAGTCGTGCTGACGGACTGCTGCGTAGTTCAGTCTAAAGGATCGATAACAATAAGGATGATGTTTTTATAAAAGGTGTCGGAGAG
>NW_007577950.1:179549-182698 GCF_000690725.1 Stegastes partitus
GCTGTAGTACCCACTTGTCCCACCAGGAGGAGCTTCTGACTGTTTGATACTGACACAACCAGATTATTCAGGCAGTTCCGTGTTGCTAAGCAGAGGGAATTATGGGAGTTTAGCTGGTAAAGGAGCACCGTGACAGAGACTTTGGGCCAATAAACAAGAGTTAAACTAAACTGGATTAAAACAGGGCAGTGATCTCTGACCCATATAGAACATCTATGAACAACACACTGGGTATGAGTTAGTGCTGACAGTCGCTTCATAGGGTAGAACCTCATCTTTGTGTTCAGACTGGGTTTGTGTTTTCACCATTTCTTGCTTTCCACACCTGCATGCATATTCAGATTTGGAGCTACTATTCACACTTCAGCAGGTAAACGCGTCGTGTCGCCCTTCAGGTCGAACGCTGTGGGTGTTTCTGAAAGGCGGCGACTTTGCACTTCTTACGTCGTACAGCAGCTGGTTACAGATGTGCTGTAGCACCGTGTCACTGATTATTCCTGAGGTGTGGCGAGCGCAGTTGCGAGGGTTTCTGGAGAAATTCTGACGTCCCGCTGTGTTGGGCTCCTTCGATGCAAATCGTGTACGAATCAGAGCACCTCCGACGTCCGCCAGCGATTAGTGAAGGAGAGGAAGGACGAGAGCTGATGCACACAATGAATGACGCACATGAAGTGACTTTGTGAATGTTTTTATTAGATATTCACTTCTACACCATGGTAATTAATTCACTTTAAGGAGGGGTATAGTAATATATCTAGGGGGGAGAAATACAGCTGCAATTTGGAAAATAGTTTGACTCTTGTGAAATATCCCCATTTCATTATTATTCANGATTTTGAGGCAACACCTTGAAGTCTTTGTCATGTTCCTCAAACCACTGTTGAATCATGTTTGTAGTCTAGTGTGTAATGATGTCCCGGCTAAAGAGGCTACCAGAGAGTCCTGCTGCCATGTTGGAGTGGACGTGGTCTCCAGCAATGTTTAGGTGTCAGTTAACATCCACCTGCATGAAGGACCCGAGGTTTACCAGCAGAACACAGTCCAGAACATCACCCAGCCTCTACTGGCTCTCCTTCTTCCCGTCCTTCCCATCCTCCTCTCCAGGTAGATGGTCATCCACATGCCTCCAAATACAACGTGAATAATGAGACCACCTTCTCACATTGGTCCATGAGCAGAGGTCAACGTGGGCGCTCTGGTTCTGGTTCTGTAGCTGGTTGTTCCTCGGACCCTGTTGGTGAGCGTCCCGTACCAGGACCACCTGCTGCTTTGCTTGTGTCGCCATCACAGTTTGTTAAAGTCACTCAGATCCTCACGCTGCCCATTTCTCCTGCTTCCGGCCCATCAGCTTGGACTGACAGCTCACTTGCTGCCTAATACATCCCACCCACTGACAGCTGCCAGTATAACGAGATAATCAATGTTCTCCGCTTCGCCTGTCAGTGGTTTTAATGTTGTGGCTCACAGCTGAACTCGACTCCATGAGCTCCTGACGGCAGCAGAAACGGTGAAACACCTGAATGTCCCGAGCAGACACTGTTATCGATGTATTAGACTTTATTAGGTTTGGTAAGAAGTGGAATCACACTTTAATGTCTCAAAGCAGCTGCTGTGTGACGTTCACATTCATGGGATGCAGCACTCTGTGATGTATGAGGGCTGTGGGATTCCACATGCCTCCTTCTTATGCCGTTCAATCACCACCGTTTTGCAGGACTGACAGCTGAACGCCGGTTTAATCTCATCCCGACTTTCTATCTTGCAGGAAGGGAGGCGCATGATTGCAGTTGTGATATGTGTTTATTGGTTTCTTCAACCAATATTACAACAGAGTTACACTTTGCCCGTGTACTCCATCGCCTCTCACGAGCGGGTAAACGTATAAATCATCATAGCATGAAATATGTCTAAGATAGAGCAAGAAAAAATGGTGGATGTTGATGAGAATCTGCGCTGGTTTCAGGGGTCAGGGCTGCTTTGGGCTTGGATTCGTATATATGTGGTAGACTTTGGGGTAGAATAGCTCAGCGTTGAGGCTGCCGGTGGAGCTCTGGAGACCTCATACATGTCTGAGGTTGTGATTTGAGGCGCTGCTGGTTGTAATTCGAGCTGAGAAGTAAATGAAGGAATTTCTGTTTAACTAGAAATAAGTGGCATCGACTCCCATCATCGAATCATGTAGCAGATCCAGCGGTGAGTCTGCGATTGGCCCTCAGGTGGACCATCTGTCCAGAAAGACAGACAGCTGGCCAGATGGTCCAACATATTTACTGGCCCCGGGGCCTCGCAGACAGACAGACCGAGAGGAGGAAAGAAAAAAAAAAACTGGAGGACGTCCACATCAGCCTTCTGCTAAATAAACAGACACAAACAGAGTCTCTCCGTCACAGATGTGCTCACAGAAAATCCAGAATGGAGCTCTCTGACCACACAGACATCATCAAACGAAACGTGTGAAAGAGAGCGTGGAGCATCTACACGGGAACCACAGCTGGAACCGTTTGCACAAATGTCTGTGATGGATAAACTGTGAGATTACTTCAGATGAGATGCAAGTAAAGCACTGAGCACCACTACAGGGGTCAGCGGGCGACTGCTGATGGTTCGGTTTCCTCCCCTCGCTCGGTATCGCTGAGTTCAGGACGGGGGCGACCTACGGTTCTCCATCCGCCGCTTTAGAGCGATTCACAACGTGAAGCAGCTTTCACACCTGTAGTGTTGTTCATGGGGTCGGAGCTGAGGAAGCAACTGATGCCTTTTTCTCAGCCCCAATCACAGAAAGCAAACACTCCACCAGCTTCAGGTGCTCGAGGTGCTTTCACACCGAACCAAATAAGCTGCAATAAAAAACACCCCGTGGTGCAAAGTAAATAAGCGTCTGTTAGCTTCCCTAACAGCCTGTCGGAGCACAGAGGATCTATTCACATTCAGTTGTACACCAACCAGAGGCGGTTAGAGGTGTGGCCTCAGGTTTACCTGCTGATCGGAATGCTGCTAAACAAACAGTGCACGTTAACTTATTCTACATCCTCTTATTGGATTTTTATTTCCATTTAATATTTTGTATACTAGAAAAAAAAATAGAGAGAAGTCTTTAGGAGCTGTTTGAATCAGGAAAAGTTGTATTTACTATTTCATGTCAGCTGGTC
>NW_007577950.1:184770-187153 GCF_000690725.1 Stegastes partitus
GCGCTACTTGTTCACCTTATAAAGTTTGCAGCAAGTCTCAGTTTGGAGGATGTTTTTATATTTGTTCTTAGGTTGCAGCTAAAACACTGAAACATGCCATAAGAATGAGACTGAATGTGTGAATCCTGAATTAATCCCCGACATCACCTTAAAAAAATGGTTTTATTTTTTATTATTTACTCTTGAATTTATCAATAAGTCAACAAGCGTTGTTCTGTCTGCCATGAAAGCGATTAACTCACAAATATCCAAAACCACAGCATACGAGCATGAAACCTTTTCTAAATTCTAATTTTCCAGGTGCTAATCCTTCCTCCCTGTGCTCACGTCTCTCCAGCTCCTCACTGTATTTATATATATAATTATTTCAGACTAATACAGTAGTTAATGAGTAGCTATCAAAACTGCATCACTCTATCATTTATTTATGTTTTCGCTGATTGTGGTTGGATCTAATTTATTCATGTAACCTTTTTTTTTCCCTTTCCTCCTGAGACGAGTGCGACTTAACACAAACACTCCTACGGATCACCCACATATTCCATTTCACACCTGAACACATTACCGAGGCTGAAAACACCGCGTCTACCATTTTACAGTAAAAAAAACAACAACTATTGGTTTAAATAAGACGCTGGTGTTGAATCATCACCAGCTATGTGGTATTATGTGGTTGGTGCAGTCATATTGTTCATGTGATGTTTGCATGATGAAGGTCTCGGGATCAAAACATTGTGGTGTTAAAGTCCATTAACCCTTTCTGCTCCCGTCACATTTTTCCTCACCGTGGGCTCATTTTTCAAAATCCTGCACCTCTATGGAAACAGCACAACCGTGACTAGAAGGAGAGAGAATTCAGAAACGTCTCCTGTGCAGTACGACAGTTATTATGCCCTAAATCATAAATAAAAGAAAGTAGTTGATTCTTTATTTTTGCAAAAATGGACAAAACCTGGAATCAGCGTGTGCAACATTTTCTTAAACAGTTCAGCCAAACGCTCCCCAAATTCATGTCATGTTGGTCACATCTGAGTAACTGATGACTTTTTGGTACAACAAGAACTATTCTGACTATTTTTTTTAATGACACATGCAGAATAAAGAGATTTTGATGGAATATCGTGATTTTTTTAGCCTAAATTTGGTTAGTTTTTGGTTTGTGAGATGGAACGCCACATGATCGGTGATCTTTTGAAGGTTGTTTTTACAGTTTCTTGCTGATAAATGGCGTAATTTTGTAATTAAAAGAAAAGAAAAGATAACATGTCTTTCAAACCTGTGAGATTCAGAAGGTTAAATGATGGACAGTGTGCAAGATTCTTTCACTTCATTACATAAAACTCCCAAGGTGTGTTTTATTCCAACAGCTGCAGCACTGATGTGTGAACTGGAGCTGACTGAATAAACACCAACACACTCTACAAGTAGTCCAGCTATCGATGAAACTGCAGAAACAAGCCTGAAAGCAGCCATCCAGGGATGATATCACAGGCTAACTGGCTAACGAGTGCACGACCTGACCGGTGCATGAGCATATGCAGGGAGCTCAAATCCTCCGATAAAGGCAGCAGCTCTGCATGCATCAGGAAGCGCTCAGGGCCGCGAGGCAGCCGCTACGAACAGAGTCAAGTGTCTGGGTTTGCAGTATGAAGAATGATCTCTGCAGTGAGAATCGGTGGAACCCTGTTAGCCGGTGACCACCTGCGCCGCTTAAAAGCGAGCTAAACTTTCTAACACAGTTTGAGGTTGTGATTCTTCCATCTCCAAGGTGGGCGGTTAGCGCTGTATTATATAAAAGCCGTGTGGGCAGGGGAAGGTGAGAGCTTTCGCCAGTGTCAGATTGGAGAGTGCGGAGCTGTGATTACTTCCAGGGAGCAGCGCAGACCTTAACTCGAAAACGTATTAGGTGAGAATATTTGCCGGACTCGAGTTTGAATCGCCGGGAGAAGAGATCTGCAGTTACATCCTGAGAAACCCGCCCGTCCGTGATGTCCGTCCTGGTGTTCAGACGTGACAACCTCATAGAGAAAGAACAGTGTGACGTTTGGTGCATTAAAGAAAGGTGTTTGTTTTGTGATTTTGGCAGCAAATTGTTTTGGTTTTTGTACTAATATCGCTGCAGAAACGCCTTCCATAACTATATGGATGGATTAGTATTTATTATTTACGACCTCAGAATTATCGCCACTCTTACTTTTTCTATTGAAGTCCTATTTTAGCAAATTTATTTTTATTTTCAACAATTTATCGTGCTTAAATCTGTTGCTTTTCTATCAGGCACTGCATTTATTCTCATGTAATTTTGTTTTCTGGGCAATATCTGGGAATTTTTTTAAATCTAATTTAATGAACGAGGTTTGTGTGCACCGATCTATTGTTCATT
>NW_007577950.1:187487-188510 GCF_000690725.1 Stegastes partitus
TCACAAATGGAACGTCTGAGGATTGCGACATAAAACCAATTCAGCGATCAGGACGGCGGAGCAACTTCAAGTCCGACGCCAAGTTTAGCTCCTGTGATGTTTGAGCTCCCCTCCAGCCCTCCTCTCAGTCGTCTGACCCGTGCTCGCTCTGTTTCGGTTTCTCTCACAGCTTCTGAGCTCGACTTCTACTTATCTTCCAAGTCATTTTCCTTTCAGTGATTTTGTAATCAGCTCCTCATCACGACTGTCTCCGGCTCACTCTTAATAGGTTTCCCTGTGGCTAATATCAGCCCCTTGTCTCTGTATGCCATTAGCCTCTTTAATGAAAGCGTGACCCCTATCTGCGGCCCTGCCTCCGTCTCCCTCTCGGCCCATCCACGGCTCGAGACATCACAACAGCGAGGTGATGGAAAATGTCACTTCTCGTCCTTATTCAATCTGATATTAGCTGTTATGGCTCCTCTGGGGCTCACACGGAGCTAATGTTGGACGTAGCTACTGCAGCAGGATCCACTTGGTTGCTTGTGATGCTTCCTATTATGTTATATTTGCTTGTGCAACACACCGTTCAACGGACGGGTCGGCTGTACGACAGGAAAGCAGCCACGTCTCAGTATCATCAAGGTCGCATTCACATGAACTGCTACGGAGTAAATCAACTAGTCTGCGCGGTGTCGTCAGAAGGTGGCGCTACAGGCTACACGAATGTAAAGAACACAGTAAAAGAAGCCAGAAAGTTTACCTTTTGTTTGCAAATGCTAAAAAAAACCTCCAAGAAACAAAACCATGCTAGCAGAGGCCATACTAGAAAGCAGGATTTGTAGTTCACGAGGTAGCTTTAGGTTTAACTCTGAGTTTTTTAGGCTATGATGGTGGTTCATTGCCATTTTAACACAGTTAGAGAAAACAGATCACATATTAAAACACAGCCAACGGACTGATCAGTTCTCTTGGGGGGAAAACACCAACATGGCATCAGAGTTTTTTGAGCTTCAAGCAACTTCAAAGTCATTTCATTGTTCT
>NW_007577950.1:191320-212339 GCF_000690725.1 Stegastes partitus
TCTGTGCCATTCGCTCTTTTTTTAACCAGTGTCAGTCACCCTCCTGGAGGCCTTTAAGGTGTTCTCCAAGGCAGGAGCTACTGGACAAGTGTGAAGGGAATCAGCAGGCTGATCTACAACACTAATCAGCTCACACGTCAACATCATGTTCTTGCACAAGAGTCATTTATCCTTGTTTTCAGAAATAAAAAAAAGCCAACCGGGCTGTTGCCACTCGTCTAAACATCTGGTTCAGGTTTCAGATCAGAGCCATCGATCTGCACAGGTGTGTCTTTGAGTGAAGCGTGATCAATTATTCAGACAAAGTGCAGCAGTTAATGACAGCAGCTTGACTTCGGCGGCAGCCCGAAGCCCAGCGAAGTGCAGGATGTGTTACTTGTTTCATTACTGGTGATAAAACTGACAAGTCAGTCGAGGGTGTGAAAGCAGCAGCAGTGTCAGTACAGTCAGGCAACAAATTGGGCTCTTCTTCAACTGGTGGGACAAGGTCATGGAAAAATGAGAGCCGGAGTCAAAAACAAGTCAGTTCTCATGGCGGACGGTGAGTCTAATATGTGGGAAAGGATATAAATATATTGTTCAGAATAATCAGACGTCACGGCGGCTTTTACATTCTGGTTCCTTGTTCGGCGTCGGCTCAGACTTATGAAGTCTGTAAAACCATTTATTTGCCTGAAACCTGTCCTCCCAGCTGTGTCATTACTTCCATGTTCCTTTGGAGCTGTAATCGAGAGGACTTCAATAATTAATGACAAACTATTCCTCTAAGTGCTGCTCTGGAGCAGCCACATGACTTTATTAGAAATCCAGTCCTAGCCTCCATTTAAAGGGACACGGACGCTGCTACCAGCGCTTGTTGGAGGAATTGTGCAGTTTTTGTGTCAGGAACACTTGTGGGAATTGCAGCTGGAGCGGTTATCTCCTCAAGTTTAGGCTAATCCTTCAGTTCCTCGGAGAGGCTTTTTGGCCCATTACTCCACAATGAGAACTCTGACAGTCACTTAGCACGAAAGCTCCAACTCAGGGGCCCTTTGACAGAAGCGTTTGGTAATTCTTCCATGATCGTTTTTCTCAGTCTATGCTACACAAGCCTGTCTCCTGAAAATTGCTTCCCTGTTCAGCTAAACTGCATTCTCATTGACATTTTGAAAGAAAAGTAATTTCGTTTTGAAACAAACATTTTCTCACTTGAAAGGCTTCCAGTTTGAGCTGAATCTGCAGGAGCAGCGTGCAGGGACACGTCTGCAGCCGGCCTCGGTCCAGGAGGCCTCTGGTCCAGGAGGCCGGGCTTCAGGTCCAGCGTGGGGCCATGTTTGTAGGAATTAAGTTTAGTTTTCACTCAGTTCTCGCTTACAGTTAGCTTTGGTGCCTAAACCAAACCGATTGGTCACACTTTGGTTGAAACTTTGACAATAAAACTTCATGTTGAAAATGTGTTGAACTCTCTGAACCCAAAACCTGCCTCGAAAATATTACTTTTTAGAGCAAATCCCCAAATTTGCAACCTGTCTAATCATGGAAAACCAAATCCAGGCTTAAAATCTTGATATTTCATTAAAATCACTTTATTCTTTGTGCCCACCATCACACACTGACTGCACCAGCTGCACTATTAAACACTTTATCCACACATGTGCAGTACTTTAACCAACAAAGTGCCATATCAGAGTCTACCTTGATGCTTACACAAATATTTAGTGCTAAACACAACCGGAGGACTAATTTCATACCATAAACATGTGAATGTGAGCTGGCATGACAAATAAAGTTCCTTGAATCCTTGTTTAAAACTTTGCCCAAACGTAAACCATTTGCACCAACCAGGTTGTGTTAAAATAAAAAAATTCTGCACGTCTCAGCGTAACCAGGAAGCCAAGATGAACTCAGCTGAGACCACCAGTCACTGGACAAAAATTCTGGGATGTTCCAACTGAACTGTTTACACATGGCTGATAACAGATATGGAAGCAAAACGATATATCAACGTGTAGAGCCATTTCCTCCCAGTAATGCTGCCACCTGTGGAAAAAATGTTGTTCCTATTAATTCCGTTTTTCCCCCCCAATTTTTGTAAAAGTATCAAAGAAACTGAAGCTTTTCCTTTCATGATTCATGGCATCATACTGTGACACTGCCACTGTTCTATTTCTAGCCGTGGTTCTGCCGTTTCCATAGAGGTGCAGGACTTTTTAATTGCAGTGAAAAAATGAATCCTCAGCGAGTAAAAAAAATCTGACAGCAGCAAAACATGCCCAGAAACCACTTGGTCTTTGGAGGATTAATGTTTGGGCACCGACATTATTTGGTGTGGTTTAGCAGAACATCATGGTTTGGGTAAATTACGACTCTTTCACGATGCGGTTCCCCTGTTGTCTTGGGTTACCAGGGCAACGAGTCTCATACAAGTGGTCATCTGAGAAGAAGCAACAAAATGAAGATGTGTTGATTTAAAACATGTTGGTGATACCTGTAGTGTACAGCATGTAAGTATTAGAGAGACAGGGCTGTCCAATAAGTTTACTCTATGAAGAAAAGAGAGAAGCGGATGTAAAATCAGAGCATAGTTTTAGGTGTAAGTACATTCCTGTGGATATGAAGTTAAACCTGTTGGACTCCCCCGTGGCTACGCTTAGAAACACTCCCTGGGATCATACTTTTAATGACTAAAGGAAAATGTGGAGCTGAAAACCCGGCTGTCCTGTCACATATCATGGCTGTGTGTACGCTCCATGTTCGGTACCAGGCCTGTGTTGTCAGCTGTCCTGCTTGTTTTGTTTTTTTTCTTTCCGGACTTCTTTTCCCAGGACTTGATGCAGGTTTTTGTCAGTGCATCATCCAGATGTCTCCAATCCAATTCCATTTACTGTCCTCCAGGAGACTCAACCAGTGTTTGCTATAGCTGGAAATGTGCAGTTTGAATTAAAAATATGGCAACAGTACAGCTGCTCCTCCAGGTTGGCCTGGATACAGAGGATGCAGTCGTCATTCACATCCTATGAAACCTGATGCTTCAGTTTTAATGAGAACTGCCACAGGCTGCTCTGTTTTTTTAAAGTATGTGCATAAATGTTGGAGCAGCGTCAGCAATAATGTCAGCATCATACTGAAGAAGGTCTGTTTAGCCATCTGTCTGCATTCCAACCATCACTTGTGGTCATACCTCCACGTACTGACCAGAAGAAGGAGGACACAAGCAACCGAATCGCTCATAAAGGTGTGAGGAGTAGATGGTTCAAGCAACTCATTCTTATTCCACCTTGACGCCTTCCTTTGGAGGTTTTCTGGACACACCCAACTGGGAGGAGACTCCAGGTTGGACCTAGATCTTGGTGGAAGGATTGCATATCTCATCTGACCTGGGATCCCCTAAAGACCTCTCAGGAGGAACTGGGAAGTACCACTAAGGGAGATGGACGTCTGGGATGACCTACCACCACAACCCAACCTCATACAAGTGGAAAAAACCCAATGGACGGTGCAAAGTTGTAACCCAGAGTCCATTTTTGTACTTCCATATCTTGTCTTGTTCCATTTTATTTGCATAAAACAGCCTGAGCTCAGCCAAAAACCTGCGTGACCTGCACCTGAAGCTGCTGTTTCCCGTCCACCTCCTGTATTAAAGCGTTGGCAAGTCGTCTCCTCACACTGTGTGAATGCCGTCCTCGAGTTCTGCCTTTTGTTGGTTTGCGTCTGTCGTGCTGCCAGGTCTTTGTGTTGCATTAGAGGTTTTTATGCTTGGCTGCTCGTTTCACAACATATTAGTTTGCCAACATACTAATAAAGCTTAATATCCGTCCTGTAGGCCAGCAAAATCCAACTTAACAAGATTTAACCAGGCAGCAAATTGACAGACAAAATACAACACGGAGACATTTTGGACTGGAAAGGAAATAAAAAAACTGGCCATCGATCAAACGCCTCAGTCGGATCCACAACGTGAAGAAGCCGTCTTGCTGTGCAGGTTCTGGTTCCGGTGCAGCAGCCTGTTGCAGCATCTCTTCTTTATTCAACTTGATATTTAGTACTTTTTGCAGCTGTTACTGTTTTCAACTTAACAGAGCACCATGGACATGAAACTCACCCATTGTTCTGCTAGTTTTCTCAATGCAATGAAGATTTTTGCACCTGTTCCGTCTACATGTAGAAGAATCTGTGCAACATCAGCAGGATTTGTGCAATAACATCATCTTATACTCATGAAAGAATCTGTGCAGCATCGTTTCCCACATTCAGAGGAATCTGTGCAACATCCAGATGTTGGTACATGTAGAAGGATCTGCACATGAACAGTCCCTACGTATGTTTCTTGTGCATTATATTTGTTCTTCTGGATGTTCTCTGCATCTTTCTGCTGCTTTAACACTGCAAATATCAGCTCTGTGGGATCAATGAAAGGATTCTCTTATCCGTCCTGCTCTGGAGTGTGCAGTGATGAAAGGGAACGTGCAGTTCCCGTCCCCGATAATGACATTTCAAAAGTCGTTTTGTGACGAGTTGACCCGTCGTTGTTGTGGTTAATAGGGATCAAATCGGTTTGTGGAGTCGTCTGGATATTTTATTTTATTTTTTTGCTGCACTGATGCATTAAATTCTTTGCTTCAGTTGTTATTTTATTCGAACACAAAAGCAGGATGAAGAAGCAGGACAATGAGGATAAAGCCTGACACAGCCTGTGGTCTGTGTCTCCGTGTCTCCTAGAAACACAACTGTAGATGCTCTCCCAGCTCGCCGCCCACATCAGACACCTTCCATCCTCCTCCTCCGGTCCTGCCTCCCATCATTTGCACTTTCTCTCCCCGCCTCGCCTCCTCTGCTGGTGCTCATACAGTGCACTAATCACCAGCTCAATAAATCAATGGCCCAGCCAATAACCATTACTTCAAATTAGAGCTGCTTGCTCCTGTGAGGGAAAGCAGCTGACACCTTCATAAAGGCGCCTTTCATTAGCGGCTATCGACCCGGCCGAGCTAGCACAGAACCTGCGGGACGACTCGCCCAGCGGGAGGCGGCAGCAGCAGGGGGGAGGAGTGAGAAGGAGAAGAAAGAGACAGACTGCTGGAGAAAGAGAGCCCAAAGTTGTTTCTAGTAAATAAATCTTGGCTGCAGATAAATTCCCTCTGCCAGAATTTATCCTCCTTTAACAGATGGGATCGGCTTCCCTGCCTCTGAGAGACAGAATTACTGTATGTGTGCTTGTTTTGAGGCAGCAGAGGGATTGGAGGATGCATAAAATGGCAGCCTCGCTGTATCTCTCTCCTTCCATCTCTTTCACTCCCCCTCGATGTGTCGGAAGCGTCGATGTGGGTCACATGTAAATCAGCGCTTTGGGTCGAGCTGGCGATGCCTCCCCGGCGGGATCCCCCAACTGGGACACCATACATCATCTCAGCTCGCTTATTGTAAGGCAGCCACTCACACTGCTGCTTTATAGATCACTTATATAAGGGCAGCTCTCTCTTTTTTTTTCAGCTTCTCCTTCTGGCTGCTGTTCACTCCTTGACCCACAGATGGCAGTGTGAGATTAACTATTTGAGCTGGTCATTGCTGTCCAGTCACCTGCAAGCCTCAGACAGAAAAACTGCAAGATTCAAGCCGACACACACCCCCACCCACACACACACACACACACAGGTACGCACACACCCACAGTGTGTGTGTGTGTGTGTGTGTGTGTGTGTGTGGTTTGTGCTCAGCCTGTTATGAATGATGAATCTTACAACCCACAGAGAAATAACACTGCAGAAATTAAAAGTCTCACCTCCATCAGCAGCACCAGTTAATGCATCTGCTGACTTTGATTCAAAAGGTGGTTCATTTGTTGTGTGTGTTTTTTTTTCCTCTCCACCTCCGCTCAGGTGGGCGGCGGGTTAATGACTGCTCTGAGCTCACGTGAAGGAAGCTCGGCGGAGACGGTTCCTCACGAGGACAAAAGGCTGTTGATTCAAATTATTTAAATCACCTGCGGAGCGCCGCCGAGGCTCGGGCGTCTGGCTGATCCTGATGACTGCAGTTTCACGTCTCATCTACAAACAGCGAGCGGCCGGCGGGTCATCATCACTCTCTAACCTCAAGTGTCTCAAATGACATTTATGTGCGTTTACGCCGCAGTCCTCCTCCAGAGCAGGTGCTGAGGCTTTATTGTGACTGTGGGGGTTGATCCTCTGCTCCTGCTGCATTTTTACTCACTGTGGCCTCATTTCTCACCGCAATAAAAAGTCCAGCACCTCCACGGAAACAGAACAAGCTCGGCTACAAGTGGAGGGAAGTCAGGAGTCTCTGCTGTGCAGTACAGCGCCATAAATCATAAAAAAATGTTAAATTATTTTTTTTACAAGCAAAAAAATGGAATCAACACGTGCATTTTTAAAGTGCCACAAGTTCTACCAACACCAGAAAAAAGATTTTTAATTTGTCTCTGCTCAAATTCTTGTGTATATTTGTTTCTTATTTTATATTATTAACTTTAATTTTTTTCTTTATTTTTAATTTTCTCCTTGCTCATTCAGCCGTAATTCCTTGTACGTTGTGTGCGTACTTGGCCATTAAAGCTGATTCTGAGTGAACACTGCCTGCAGCTCAGTTGAACAACCAGAACTTTTGTCATGGCACTGTTGAGTGCAGCTGAGTCACTGACGGCATCACAGCTGGTCAGAGGAACACAGGTTTTTTTATTTTTTTACAGAATCTGTTTCATGTAAACTATTTATTTTTGACACATTTTAAAATGACATAAAACAAAGTGATTTTGATTCAGTAAATCTTAATCTTAGATTTGTTTTCCTGACTGTTGGGAAGTTCACAATTTGCTCCAGTTTGCACAGTTTCCTGCTCTGATCAGTGGCAATATTTTGGTGATTTTTGTAAAAACCTTTCAAACCCACCGGCAGCGTTTTATGGATCGGAGACTTAAACAGGCCTGTCCAGTGAATGGGATAAATACTTTCCCATTCTTTGTTTTCAGTTTGTAAACCTGGACTTGTGGGAGGGACAGTGGTGCTGTGGCTCAAGAAAGGTTTTGGGTTTGAACCTGCTGCTGGTCCAGTTTCCTCCCACAGCCCAAAGACGTGCACGTTGGAGTAAATTCAAAACTGGCTCTGAATGCGAGCTGCCGTCTCACCTGTTCAGGTTGTACTCAGCTTCTTGCTCAGTGTCAGCTATTAATCTTCTACAGGGTAGAAATGGATGGAAATTTGGATTTCCATTCTGCGCCACAAACCACAAAATGACAATCAGAGGTTGGCGAGTGCTCACAATTTTTCTATTTTTATGATATATGTAATGTGGGGCAACATGAAATGATCTGTCCTGAGGGTAGCACTGCAGAAGAGCCCACGATGGGATGTAAATGTGAAGGGTTGGTACTTTTGGAATGGAGAAATGTGCTCGGAGAACGTCTTCACAGCATCAGGAGTTCATATTTTAACCTGAGACTTTATGGAGGTTCATCCTCTGGGAAGCACAAACGGTGAAGCTGATGATTTGTGTCGACTTGCACATTTGTCTGTCTGACAATAACCAGCAATCAAATATTCAAGACACTGTGCTCTGGGGGTTTGTTAAGGTGAAGGTTGTGCTTCATAAAAAAAAGGTCAGAGGTAAAGTTAGATAATCTGAATTATCTCGAGGGATTCCTGACAAATTACACGACGCCTGAACGGTCGATGTTTAGATGTATTCAGAGTGACAGACCTCCTCACATTAGGTCCCGTCACCAGTGGGGCAAAAAAAAAAAATGGCACTGATAACAAATATTGTCATCATGCATGTCACCCTGTTTCAGTGCGACTTCACTACAGGTTTTTATATATTTTTTGCATAACTGAGACTAGTTTAAAGCTCTAAATCCCAAAACACGTTATCTTTTACACATGACAACATGAAGAAACACACACCCACACCAAATTATTACCATTTATCGAACCCAGAAACGATGAAAACACACAAAAATAATCTTTTAAACGGTCCTTTAATGCATCATGTGACCGACTGTTCTATTGGGAAAATAAACCAAATCTCAGCAAAGTGATTTTGTTCCACGTGCCTCTTTATTTAAAAGCAAAAAGTGGCCATAAACCCCACAAACAGTCGCAGTAACCAGAAGAAATCCTCGATGCGACCGAGGATCCATTAGTGTCGCGGCCGATCTCAGAACCCAGGAGCAGACGGGAATCACAGGCAGAGTAACAGGTGTAAAGGGCTTTATTCATAATGCAGGAAATCCAGACTACAATAAGGGAGGCTAAGCACAGGATCACCGGACTAGCGTGGAGTTGATAACAGAACAGGGCAGGTGGTGAACCGCTGACAGACAGAAGGCTGGAGCCAAACTCAGCGCTGGAGGCTGGAAATCACAAGAAGTGATGGAAACGAGAACCGAAAACTGGGCAGAACCGGAGACAGGGACAGACTGAGGTGGACTTAGAGAACGAAAACCAAGAGATGGGCAAGAGGGGCTTTGTAGTGCAGTAAAATAAAATGAGTCCAGTGAGGAAAAATGTAGCGGGAGCAAAAAAAAAAACTGCTTGACGTCAGGAGTCTGCACCCATGTGTTTAAGAAATTACATTAATTTACAAGCAGCGTGATTTAAAGGAAAAGCTTTGTGACAGGAGCATAAAAAAATAAAAATCACCCAGAAACTACACAAAACACTGAAAACACTAAACCAATAGTGAGGAAAGTTCACGGTGAATTCAGGTTCACTGTATTATGGAATAAATCTCTCGCCGTTTTTCATAAACTCAATATAATATCAAATTTCACACTTGATTATTTCTCAGGCAGGAGAAAATGTAATTTGTTAAGTAAGCCACTCCAGAAACAAAATACTGCAAATGAGCCAATTTAAAGCATCAGATATAAAACGATATCCTTCGCAATATCCCGCCTTCCTCTCGGAGCAGAACTCAGGTAAACGGGATTTGATTTCACCAGAAGCCGACGGGTCTCGAAAGGAAACTCAACCCCGACTGAAGTAATGTATGCCGGGCTCCGATGGAAGCTGGGATATCAAAGGCTCGTTGTTGGTGCACAAACAGCCCACACAGTCCACTGTTGTTCATTTGTGCCACGTTTTCAGTCTGTTTCCACAAGCTTTGATGAAATCTGCCACCGGTCTCAACAACAGTTTGCGCCTGCGGATAACGCTGAACCCTGCCGCCCTCAGAATAAAAGCCGCCGATTCACAGTTTTCCGAGAGCGCTCGAAAACTGTAAGACGAGCGGAAAGAAAAAAAATAAAACAGACAACTTGGTCAAACATCACAAATTTGACCCAGAAGACAGAGCGATTGACAAAAAGGAGAAGATTCAGGCGAGAAAGTCTCCACAAAGGCAGAAGAACAAACAGAGGCGCTGACGGGCAGCACAGAGAGTCAGAGCAGCATCAGTCTGCTGAAAGGCTGCATTCATACTGAAGTGACGACTGAGCAGAAGCAGCTGTGCAAGAGGTGAGCAGGTGAGACCTGTTGACGACGACTGGTGGGCAGGTGAAGGAAATCAGGATCTGAAGCGACGAATTAGATGAAACCAGTGCACTTTTATTTACTGACCTATGGCAGAAATAATGTGGAATAATGTGCGACGCCTCTAAAACGGACTCGTTTACAGTTTAAATGTGATTCTGGTTTGAGTTTATCGACACTGAAACGATACCACAGCAAAGACTAAACATCAGGAGCAGTTCTGATATAATAGGAGCTCATAATTTGTTGTTTTTTATTAAGAAAAAAAGAGAAACTGGATATATTTATACATATCACTGCAAGACATTATGGGATGTAAACAGAAGCCATAAAACGACTTATTGCTCCACATTGTGTTGATATATTTTCCAACCAGAACTGGAGAAACTCCTGATTGAAATCTCTCCACCTTCACATCTGCTCTCTATGAAACCCTTGCAGAGAAAAGTGCAGCAACATTTCAATCGCCTACTTTTTAGTTGATCATTTATAATTCCTGTTGCTGATCTGTTGATTCGAGAACATCTGTTGTTTTGGCAGCTTGCAGTAACGTGAGTTTGTATATAGAGATATTTTGGTGAGCTAACTAAACAGATTAAGTTAAACAGTCATCATTTCTCTTCATCGCCTCATCAAACTCAGGAAAGAAGTTGGCTTGTCACTAAATATCACATTTGCTAACACTGAGCTCTCTGAGTCCAGTCTTAAACTTTCTTTAAAGGACACGCCTCATGGTGCCTGATTTGACTTTGTCCATCTGTTTTCTGGACAGTCTGTGGACCGCCATGTGGACAGCTTGTATTTGCAGCCTCTTATTTTGTCACCACGAAGCTTCTGTGTGAATGTGAGAGAAAAGTGCCAGTACTTTGTCGCAATACGTTTGCAGTATTGTGTACCGTGCAACACTAAAGTGTAAGTGACAGGGTTTTTGGAGGTGTTTCCTTTTGGACAACAGGTCATCAGTCATGCAGGCTACAAGGACAGGTGTTGATGTCTGTTAGCGACGTGCCAATTAAGTTTTTTTTGCCCCCAATCTGATCTGAGTTATTAAAAATGTAGTATCTGCTCTCAATCCCGTACCATGTTCCTACATGATACACTCCTCAAGTACATTAACGTAACAAAGATCAATCTAGGTTGTATGCTTGATAACTGAACAATGCTTTAAGAAAAAAAAAAAGCTGCATTTTTGCAACCAAGTTGTTCCTTAATGTGGACCAGCTGCAGTACCTGGTTGTTCCACCAGGTGGGGCCTCATACTGCTTAACACTGGAGTGACACGAAGAACTTGGACAACAAACGGTTTGGTGTTGGCAAGCAAAACCACATGTTGGTGTTTAGCTAGCGGTGGGCACCATGACAAAGACTTTGTGACACTTAATGACCTCTGGCCAGATCTCATGTCTTCAAACCAAGCTGGGATCAGCTCGGACTGGGTTCCTGTAGCTTCTGTGACAGAGAGAGTCGGAATCACAGCAACACCAGCCCAAGATAAATGTCCAGCGTGTCATTGATTATTGACTTTAGAATGATAATGCTGCTGATTATTGATAAGGAATATTATTCAGAATGTGCATCCCTAACGCCCTGCCACTAATCGACGCCTGCAGAACAACGGACGTAAACAAAGAACCAGGCTCAGCTTAAAGCCGTCTTGACCGACCTTCATATTGATCTTTGAAATCCGATCAGGACGTGACCTCAAGACCACACAGATTATTTTATGCCCAACATTAGGTGAAGTAAATGAGAAGTGTTGACCTGTTTGCACTCGTAGGAAGTCTGCTTTGTCCTTTATAGGGTATATAGCGTTAATTTATTTTCCTGCGTTTCTTTGCTTCTTTTCATCTCTTCCTGTGTTTTTTCTCCGCCTTTAGCATCGTGCCAACCATTCGTCTTGATTTGAGCTGCTAAATTATAATGTTAAACATAACTCAAGTCCCTGTAATGGAGAGGACGACCCCGTTCCCCACTGACTGGCAGTCTACCAGTAACTTCAGCTCATCTCATCTTCCCACCAACCGGCTTTGCTGTCCCCCGCCTGTCTCACAGCTAATTTTATTGATGGCGCCGTCTTACACAAGACGGAAAAGTGAGTCAGTTCAATTTTCTGCAGCAATCTGGTGTAATTTTTACACCTTTCTCTCCTCTCAGGGCAGTCAAAGTTAGCAGCGAGTATATCATAATTAAAGGAAAATTGGGGATATTCGAACGAGGATTGAAAAAAGGTAATTAAAATCGCTGCCGGATGAGCTACTCAAACCCGGCTCAATCAATGAAAGGCCCAGGGACAGAGAGGTTTGTCTTTTCTGAAGGGACTCTCTGGATGAATGGCGCTATCAAAAGAGGACGATAATTTCATAACACTCTCTTTACCTAATGTAGGTGGCTGCCCTGGATGAGTAATTTCTGCAAAAGCATGAGGACACATGGAAAAGAAACGCACAAGTGGAGGTGAGAGGAAGGTTGATGATGGACACCGAGGAGCTGGAAGACAGGATATGCAAAGCAAAGATTACTTTCACATGCAGGCGTTGAGCGGTGTCTTTGTCTCCTCACAGCAACAATCAAAATCCATATTTTAGTTTCGCAGAAATTAAACCTGTCATTCACGGCTTTGTCTGTAGGTCTTTTTTAGAAGGTTATCTAAATTTAATTTAGTGTCTTTTTGCAGCACATATAAGCTGCAACTGCTGGAGACTGAACATTTGGTGGTTTATATCCAGTCTCTATGTCTGTGGCCTTAAATATTGTCTGACTACATTTTAGTTTGACTGATTTAATTGTAATTATAAATACTTTACATATTGCACAATGAGGAATGCATGGATGAAACATACAAGCACATCCAGCTAGCCACTGACTGAGCACATGGACCAAAATTCAAATTTCAGCTCCTACTTATATGTTCTCTGCATAACAACCCCACTGTGACCAGAAATGCAAAAATTTACGTCTAATAAAATCACAGTTTGGACTGTTTTGTAGCAATGTCCCAATCATTGGAATTAGGACTAATAAAGGACCGACATCTGCAAGAACTTGGACCCAAATCGTTGTTTATATCGTAATACAGGCCACAAAAGCAGCCATTACATGTGGGATGTCGGACCAATGTCATTAAACGGTTTCAGATTCCAGCTACCGTACTGTATGTGTGCTGACTGGAATCATTAAACCTCACAGAAGACGTAGTCATGGTGCCCCTTTACTAGCAAAGAAGAAGATGCTTGAGGTTGTGTAGAAATGGTGTCAGCACATAGTTGGTCCATGCTCTGACTGCCGTCTGCAGCACATGTAGCAGAGTCTGTATCACAGCCAGCCACTGACTAAACACGTTCAGCTCATACCTATATGTTATCTGCACAAGTTTTCATCATTTCACAATGGCCCTCTATGACCAGTAATGTAGACAGTTTTATCTGATAAAATCCCAATTCCGACTGGTTTCTAGGGATGTCCCGAGTACTGGGATCATGGGCCAATCACGTCGGCTTTTACCTGGTTGCTATCAGCAAGAACTTAGGCTCGAATCTTTGTCATGATATGGGACACAACAGTAGCCGTTACATATGCTGCTGGGATGTGGGCGTATGAACGTATTTGTGCTGGTTGGAGGTCATTAAACCTCCCAGAAGACTTCGTCACGGTGCCCCTTCACTCTCAGATGTACGTCGCTTTGGATAAAAGCCAAATAAAACTGTAGAATTGTAGACAAGCAAAAACCCTACAATATCACATGAAAGAGTAGAAATGGTGTCATTACATAGTTTGTCCAGCAGAGCAGCTTCAGCTCCATTATTTTCGATGCTTTCAGCACTACCTGCAGCACATGTAGCAGAGTCTGTATCACAGCTGAGCAGGCGGTGGTGTGGAGTCAAACGGTGTCTTCACAGGAATCTGTCAACTAGGTTGTGAAATACGTTGCTGAAACGTTACTTAAACTACATTGTTTTCCTTTTTTAGTGAAGGATGTTCACATAAACCCAACTTCTGAGTTTACTGCATGCCTCACTCAGATAATAAATTAAAAGATGAGAACATACACAATCCAGTTAAATACAGCTTTAAAGTAAGTTTAAATCACAAGCAGTTGAAACTCGTCCCAGCACACACCTTAACCAACACACTTGAAACCTCTTCAAGTCTCGCTGCAGCCTCCGTCTCCCCTGATTGGCTCGTCCATCCAGTTCCAGTTTTCCATCAGACAAACCACGGCTGTGAGCTCACAACAGGTCTGCTAAATCATTAAACAACCAGGACGCCCAACAAGTTTATACGCAGCATTAATTCCCTTCATGATGCACGACGCAGGCGACCGCAGATGCGCGACAGATGGGTTCCTCTGCCGCCTTGATTTAAAAACTACATCACAAGGAAAACTAAATGACGGCTCAATTAAACTGCAAAACTTCAGGCCGGTTAATGGGATCTCAGATGACCCATGACACTTTTTTCAGTCGCTTTGCTGCTGTGCAACAGATGAACACGGAGGAACAACACATGTGGCCTGCAACCCTTGTAAACCCCGCGTTGTTGTTCTTTCAGTGTTTGCGGCGCTGGAGTGCATTATCTGTGGACTGATTACCTCACAAGGTCAAAAGGTTTTTCAGTTTACACATCTTTAACTTGCTAAAAGCCCCTAAAACTGAGCAGTATGGTACACTGAGCACATGACGGCTCCACATGAAGTATGAATGTCATTCTTTTTCTTTTACGTGCATGTGCTGCCGCTCTGCACAGCGCCGAGTCACTTTATTCATGTATTCAAATGATATTCCTGTTTTTGGAATAACTTGAGGTTTACGCTGTTTAAAAGTCTCTGTCCTGTGTGTGCGTCGGCGTGTCCTTGATGAGTTGGAACAGACACAGGATGCAGCTCGGTGGAGGTTGTGCCGATGGGATGGCAGCACGGACACGTTGTTCAACAGAAAGCGTTAGACGGCTGACGCGAGGTGTCGGGTCGCAGGAGGTAGTGTTTGGGTTAGCATGTCCTTGAGTACAATGCTTCTCTTTCTTCTTCTTCTTCTTGCTGCCTGACTGACCTTAAATCGCTTTTAGCTTTCAAAAACGGTCTTGTCATCGAGCTACGAACTGCTAACTTTCCTTCATCTCTTTGTTTTATTGGTCTGAATATGTCAAGATTTAAGGAGGTGAATGTCTCAAATAGTCCAGAACATGTAGAAATTTAGTTCTTGTGGAATCAGTTCAGACTTTGTTGCGTCTACATCTCTGCAACCCGACACAGTATATGAACAAAAAACTACAAATGATGAGATGATTTACACCAGAGATCTCCGATTCCGGTCCTCGTGAGCTACTGTCCTGCAGTTTTTAGATGTTTCCCTCTTCCAACACACCTGATTCCAATGATCAGCTCATCATCAAGCTCTGCAGAAGCCTGATAACCATCCTGATCATTTGAATCAGGTGTGTTGGAAGAAGGAAACATCTAAAACCTGCAGGACTGTGGCCCTCGAGGACCAGGATTGGACACCCCTGTTTTAGACGTTTCCATACTGCAACACACCTGATTCAGATTAATGGATCTCCAACAGCTCGTTGCCAAGTTCTACACAAGTTCTGTTAATGATCCATTAATCTGTGTTGCAGAGGGAAACGTGTAAAACCTGCAGGACAGTAGCTCACGAGGACTGGAGTTGGAGATCCCTGATTTACACGATAAATGATGTCTGTCATCACGTCCATGCTGATCGCTTCCTTTTCACGCTTTAATCCTTTTTTTTCAATCTGCAGCATCAGACACTTTTGCCGGATGCTTCCTTGGTTTTTCCTGTATGTTCACCATCCTCCCAGTTGCCGTTGCCTGTTTTGTCAATGCAGTTGCTCCTTTCTTCAGCTCTGGGAACCAAGTGGGAACGTCACCACAGATATCTGACATACAGAGAGATTTACTCATGTTTATTTTGATATCCAAGCAAAAACACTCAAATTTCAGCTTCACAAACTGGAATATTTTCTGGTCTGCTTTGCCTTTTATCGCACGACACTGAGGTTTGAAGCGAAACCAGACATTTGAAGACGTAAACCTGAACGTAGGACGTGTTTTTGATGCAACTTTTAAGCTCTAAATGTGTTTCCTCTGTTACCTTTAGACCAGAAATGCTGAAGAAGTACCGGGGAGTCTTTCTGCAGCAGCGTTTCAAACAGTTTAATACATTTAGCTGATTCTGGGCTCTTTGCCAGTTGCATCAGGCAGAAACAAGTTCTGAACATTCTGCAGCGTTTGGAGCGATGTCGGCTGCATTGTTTCAGGACAGGTGTGAATGTTGTTGGATGTGGAGGCGTCGGTGCTCTGGGGTTTGCACGAATTCCTTTCAGTGTGATAAGTAGGGAGCGTAACTGGCGAGTCAGACGGCATTGTGTGACTCCGGCGGAAAGTGGAAATCGGGTTAGGATTAAGTTGCGCTGAAAATATTTAGCCAAGAAAGTACGACTTTTCTTTTTTATTATTTCAGAACAGCACAGAGAGGAGTTCTGTGCAGAATGTGACTGATGCCGTCCACAGCAGATGAAGTCATTTAAATGGACTCAGGCGAGACTTTTCAGCGTCTCTGGAGCGATCGGTGCAAATAAACATCCAAGGACCAGGACACAGTTTATCACTTTTAAAAGACAATATTGTCCATTTTCTAATCAGAAATCAGTATTTATAAAAAAAAACAGAGATTTTCGGATAATTATTAAAGCTATATGTCATATCAGGGCTTCACAAGCAACCAACCCTGCACATTACCCGTATCGTTCTGCAGATTTAAAACATGAAAATGCAGAATTCTGCTGCCCACCACCTCCAACTTTTTAACATTTCAATTAAAAAAAAGAAAAAATAATTTTAAAAAAAGAAAAAAAAAATCATCATCAGTTGCCTCCTCCTGGAAAAATGGTAATTTTTATTACACAACATAGAAGAAGCACACACAGCACGTCGCTTTAAATCTTCTATTAAAAAACACATAAAGAGAGCAGAGAAGTCGTGCACACTATTGCACCGGTGGTTTGTTGAATTCACTTCAGTGTTTAGTCTGGATTAAAGCAGCAGGTTAGCGGCGCTCTGATAATGAGCGTGAAATGTCAGCAAAGGCCTGAACACCAGCCTGATAGCAGCTCTGTGAGGCTGTGAGTCGGCCGAGCGCTGCTGACTTCAGCACAGCACCAATGTTTGTTGGTAATTAATTCTTTTCAAGAGTTCAGTCATAAATGGCTGAACTTCTGACCTGATGATGCGACTAAAATAAAGTCAGAGGATCACAAAGTTGTCACAAGTCATTCTGAGGTCTGAGTCACGTTTGATCTGTCTGACAGTTGTTGGGATTTTTCACTTGAATAAAGAGATCATGATATTAAATCTAAGAAGTATGATCAGGAGGACATGGGTACCGGATTCCTGATAGACCTGCTCAAGGGAAGCCCTGGAGATCAGTGGGGTTCATCCTCTGGAGACCATGAAGGTGCAGAATTCATTCATTCATTCATTTGGCAATTCATTGAGAAGCTGTAACACTAAAGGACAAGTCAGGTGGTGTTCATCGCTGGTGCAAAACCTCAAAATCAAACACTTTACACACCCAACAATCCTATAATAATGTTTGTTTTATCACAATACACTGAAACAACTTGTGAGGAGAGTCAAATACACAATAAATAAACCAGTGGAGCTGCAGGTTTTTTATTTTAAAATAATTATGATCATATTCTTGACAAAGCTCTTTTTCTAATGTTTGCTCTGAAAACACACAAAAGAAAAGAAGAAACTCGGTTCTGAGACCGAGTCGGCTCTTCTTCAGATAACACACAAGAAAAATAATAAAATACTTCTTTCATCCATCTTTAATCAAGAGCGCGGTCTTAAGATTTCAGAACACTGTTTCTTAATTTTTAATTCTGACTTTGTGATGCCGGCTCTCAAAACTTGTGTGCAAATCTGAGCTGTGCGATCAGCCGATTGCACGCAGCTATTGTAGTAGAAACTAAAAACATCTACGGCTGTATGTATTAAATTTACTGCAAGAAAACAAGAGGGGTGCGTTAACCAGAATAAGTGGATGAAGCAGGATATTCAGAAGCCCAGTGACTGCTTCTGCCAGCGATGGTTTGGTTTGTGGGCGTTGCTGTTTTCATCCTGGTGGTTAAAGAGGTTTGACAGGGTTGTTTAACCCAGATCTCAGAGCGAGAACACCAAACTGAGAAGTCTGAATGGAGGAGATGCTCTCAGACCGAAGCACAGCAGAGAGTTTGGAGGGAAGATGATGGAAAAACTGAAGGAAATCACTTAAGAAACAGTCTTAATCCCGCCTACAGACGAGGCCAGCTGGGTGAAGACCAAACCTGGCTCAAGATGCAAACAAAGACATGAACATATGGAATAATAATGGAAGACATACAGGACTGGGATGTATTGGGAGCTTTCAGTAGTTTTGTTTGGTGCATCTTCATCCGTAATGATCCGATAATGAGACTCAACCAAACCCTCAGACTTGTTTTATATGAATAAAGCTTCTTACTCTCATTTCCTTGCGTCCCCATGAAGCATACTCAGGATACAGCATCTCCACTGCTGCTGACAAATGTCATTTCGGGTGTCAGGAACTTATTGCGGTTGCACAATGACAGATTGGATTAGATGCAGGACCTCCAGCTGCCCTGCCACGGGAAGCTTCTCTGACTGCCATCTTATTAAGCATTTTAATCAAGTTTCCATTTACCATTTCTTTGGCGACAACCCGTCCTAAAGGATCGCCGGGAACCGAGACCTCGCCGTCAGCCCGATGATTGTGTTGCTGCAGGAGGATATGAGGCTAAGTCCCCATTCTGTGCTTCTCCATGCCTCTCTCTCTCACTTTATCCACAGTAATCCCCAGGAGCCCCGGATGATAATGGGTAATGGATCCTCACAACCGGCCCTCTCACAGGAATGTGTGTATGCCAGGACATTAAATTAACTTACATTCACTTCTTGGACGCCCAACCACTGCCTCCTGAACCCCAAACCTGAACCCAACCACAAGTCTTTATGCTTAGATTTTATTTATTTTTTTGCTTTTTGCCTCCAAAATGAGTCCAACAATGTCAGCATGGTTTGGTCCCCACAACGTCAGGGATAAAAATAAGCACACATCCACACTGCTGAGGATGCAGGTTCGTGTGTCCAACAACGGCGATTAGCGAGCTAACAGGATTAGCCTCTTCTCCGTCTCCCCATCCACACCTTCCATCATTTGTTATCGCCGCCTCCTTTGGTGCAGGTTTAACCTCTGCAGGTGTCGGAGAAAGTGAGGCTGGAAATACGGAGTTTATGAACAAGTTTTACTGCAAAGAAAGTAACTTGATGAGTCGGTTATATTGGATGTGGCCGAAACTCGGAGTCAGAAATTAGTCGGAGACGAGACATTATCAAGATGTCTCGTTCATCGACTAAAGATCTGAGTTAATTGCCTCTGCAGGGATGAGCAACTGGATTTCTTACTGCGCACATAAGTTTTTCTAACATTGGCAAAGTCTCGCTGCTGGTTCCGGTCCTCCTCTGGACTCCATTAGCAGGTTGTCTTTTTGTGTTTCGGTGGTGAGAAAAGCGGCATTACATAAATCTGGTCCTATTTTTGTACACGTTCCACAGCAAAGTATTTTTCTGTTAGTTGTACAAGAAAAGCCCTGAAACCTGACTGTCGCAGTGCCGACTGGATGTTCATGGTTTCCACTTCATTTCAGTTTGGCACCCGAGTCGGGACACGCGGATCACGCCAACTTGAATCGACGCCTCGCGTGGCAGCGCGACAAAATACCACTTGTACCGACAGCATTGTGAACAATATGGACGAGCAGACACATATTGCACAGGACTTTTTTTTTTCTTTTTTTGGCTGAGTCCAACTGGAGTAGGTACTGTACCGTCTCAGCCAAAGTCTAAAAGCTGTGAAAAGATAAAATTAAAGTTTAGCGCAGCATCTGACGGGGATTCAACATCATACCTGCCTCCTCGTGTGGCGCCCGCGCCGCTTTAAAGCGGGTTTATCTGCTCTTTCCGCTCCGTGGCGGCGCCGCGTAGCCAAATGGAGCTCAGCCAGCGAGCTTCACCGTCGCCTGCTAATAGAAAATGAAAGCAGACACGCACTGGTCTGAAGCCGCAACCAAGAACTTCATTTAATACTTAAAAAGGTTAAATAATTCATTTTTAAACAAAGAAACAGAACCGACTCTGATCTCAGAGCTGAAGATGAACCGACTGTAATAAGAACACATTTATTCAGTTTTTTATTTAAATTTTACTGAAAATTAAACAAAACACACTCATTACTGTCTAGTATGGACTTATTTTTTTTTAATCTTTAATACTTATAAAGGGTAAAAATATTTAATTATGAATTTAATACCTACTCTAGTCTCTTTGAAAAGCAGAGCTGCTCCTCAGGTTTAATCTACTGTAATAAAAAAAAGGTTTTCGTTTTGTTTTTCTAACAGAAAACTAAGCACTGATCTAAACTTCATTTATTACCGTCGAGTATGGACCTAATTTTTATTTTCAATACTTACAAAAGGTGAAATAGTTTATTTCTAAATAAAACAACTACTCTAGTCTTCGCAAAAAGATGAATCTGCTGTAATAAAAACAGATTTATGATGCGATTCTTGCACTGATCTGAAGTCGCAAAAAGAAAGTTCATTTAATACTTAAAAAAATATGAAATAATTCACGTTTTGAAATAAACAAACACCTCAAGAACCTATAGGCTGATCTCATTAAAAGCAGTGCTTCTATGTGAGAAGAATCTGCTGAAATAAAAACAGATTTATTCAGATGTTTTCTAACAGAAGCTGATACGATGTTTGCACTGTTGTGAAGTCACAAAGAAAAACCGTATTTAACACTTGAAGTAATTGATTTTCGACTAAGGAAACCCTTAAAGGACCTACTCCAGTCTCTTTGAAAAGCCGTATTATTCAAGGTGAACCTACTGTAATAAAAACAGATTTATTCAGTTTTTCTCTCCTCACTTTGCCGCCGTAGACGAGTCGGGGGCAGACGGATAAAAGGCAGCGCCGTCTTGCTCCATTGACCCGGCCTGGTGGTCGATATCCTGACCGAGACGAGTCAAACGCCCCCCCGACGTCCAGCAGCCCGGGGCCATTTACCACATTTCAAAGTGCTTGGATCTGAGACCTCTGCAGAGGCACGAGCAGCTCCTTTTAACTGATGCCCGGCAGCAACAACCCGCAGAGCCGCGGAATAATTCTCCTCGTCCACAGTGGGCACCGCTAACCTCGTCCGCAGGTTCGTGGCCCGGTGAGGCACGTTTCCCAGGTCTGCCTTCGCTCCTCTCTGCAGACGGAGACAGAAAAGCCTACCTCGTTAAATTCACCTGCTGCTGCACTTTGAAGGGAGAAACGAGCCTCCTCTGGGTCCATCGTGGCTAAACAGGATAAACAGGAAGTCGTCTTCCACTGGCGTCGAGTTTGGTTATTTTTTCTTTGTAATTCAGGAAGTTTTGTAAAAAAAACCCCAAACATTTTAAAGTTTTAATCGATATCAGAGTAATCTA
>NW_007577950.1:213042-237633 GCF_000690725.1 Stegastes partitus
AAAAATAAACAAATAAACACTTGAAATCATTTAAATTGTGGGCCCTGAATCTATAATCTATGAAAGTTTAACTATTTGAATGGAATTATGGAAATTAAGCAACTTTTCTATGATATTCTAATTTTTTGGAAAGGGTCTGTATATACACACACTCTATATGCTGTCGTTGGATAAAGTTTGTGGACCGAGCAGAAGTTTGGATGCTTTTTAAAAACCATGTTTAGGTTTCCAGCGACTCCTTTATTGTCTGTGATGGAATCATTGACACACATGAATCACAAAAGACAATCATTCATTTTGTTTGTTTGTTTTACACACAGATTTACAACAAGTCTTCTGGAAATATGACAAAATGGTCAAAAGTTGTCATACAGCAAAGCTAATATTTGACTAAATGTCCTTCCACTAGTTTCCCCTCCGCTCGGTTCTTGTGCTTGGATCTGTGGCTCCTGTTGACAGTTCAATAAGTTTGCTGGTTTCCTCACACAGACATGTTTCTTCAGTCCTCAGGTCCTTGTTGGTGTTTATTTAGGTATTTATACATCTATCCATCCCTTATCTAACCATCCACCTACAATGGATGTAAACACACACAGATGATGAATATACAGACATTATCTTTTCCCACTCACAACAGATGATGGACAAACGGTGGACATTTATTTCTCTTTCCGTCTATGTCATGGATGGATGGAGGCATGCAGGTCAACTTATCCATCATCTATTTGTTATGTTAATAATAAATTAGCAAAGAGACTGTGTGAATTAGAAACACCTTAATGAGCCCAACGACATTGTTTAGGAGCCAGAAGTCTAATAAAAGCTCAGTCGGATGGATGAATGTCTCATTTAGTTCAGGAATCGCTTGTTTTTATGTCGGTGTTGTTGTTCACTTTGGCCGAGCAACTGGTCAGAGATCTTTGCTGTGTGAAGTGTGTTTCTGTGAGTTCATGTTCAAACCAGCGCTCGGGTTCTTCACCTTCCTCACATGCAGCTCATCGACCTGAAAACAACGACGACACAGGAACTCATTCTGTTTTGTAAAACAGCCAAAACACTGTCTGCTGCAGATTTGCACAAAAACAAATTTGTAGAAAATTAGATGGAAGCTGTCTTATTAAAATATGTTAAATCAACCAGGAGCTGCTCGACCCTGTGCAGCTCAGGATGTTTTTAAAATATTGTTTTATTTTACAGTCAGTAAAAGAACGAACTACAATTTTTAAATGTGCAGATCGGTCACGTGGACATTATTTACAGCTTCATCCTTTATATTCACCAGATATTATCTGTAACCTCAGAAAACATTAAATTAAATTCCTCTTTACGTCCTAAAATTTTTATGGAAACTGTCGCTCCAAAACTTAGAGGATGATAATAAGTTAACTAAACAAAGATCCATTAATATTCATTTCTATATGTGTTCTACTGCCAGTACTTTAGTTAAAAAAGGTCAGACTGTGATGTTGTGACTCTGTAGTTCGGTTGTTGGAGCTGCAGCCCTGAAGTGCAGCCTCTGAAAGCCTCCAGGCAAAAATTACAACTTACAGGAGGAGTGTTATTTTACTGCTCACCCCTGAGTGCACAGGAGCTGCTGCCAGTCCCAGCGGTGCACGTTGGTCCGTCTGTTGCTCTCAGGAAGGAGGCACACCGAACCAAGACAGAGAAGCTGCAGAATCTAGAGCAGCGAGCTGGTATGGGAAGAGCCGCACGATGCATTTCAATGAGGTTTCTGATCCCAGCCGGCTCTGATGTCACGCAGACGTAGGCGACGGCGGCCTCGTGAGATGAAGACGTCTGGAAGCTGGGAGCTGCGGTCGCTTTCCAGGGACCGAACTGGAGAGATTCAGTTTTTCTTCAGCAACAGAATGTGCATCAGCTGTAGTTTGGAGCCTAATTAAATGAATCCGGGCTGTAAAGATGAATAAAAAGCCACACGAGAGCTTCAAGAATCCACTTCCAAACAGAGGACGAGCCAGAAGGAAGCGTTCACGCAGGACATGAAAAGTCAAAGTGGAAGCAGAAGTGGAGCCGCTCCACCGACAGACATGGCGGCAGAAGAAAGGTGCAGTTTGCAGATCTGAGGCGTCTGCAGAGACCAGAGAGGCCGAATTTATTCAGATTACAGACCAAAAAAAGACAAATTAAAACACAGCTCTAGTCTGTTGTGGGTTGAAATAAAGTGGATTTAACTCTTTAAGTTCTCAGCAGCACAAAAACTTTTGATAAACTGGATGTGATGCGTTAATCTGTGCAGGTGTTTCTTTCATATCGGACTGTTTATTCATGTTTTGAGTGAGTTTATTTTAGCTGATGTGATGCACATGAGTGTAAAATAGAACCACGAGCAAAGTTTACAGATTAGATTCAACTTTATCGTTACTGAGACAAAGAAATGTGCAAAAGCAGAAGAACAATGCACCATGTGTTTATCATTTTAATGTCAGAGTTAAACACAAACAAGCTGATGCAGGACTCCGGGAGTTGTTTACTGACTCAGAATCAGGATCCGAGGGTTCCTGCAAACTCCCGGACGTCCAGTTCATCCCGACGAGTTTGAGGATGCTGAAAGTTTCCGCGGCGCCGAGGAGACTCGGCCGTTCCATTCTTTGCTAAAATAGAAATTCCGATTATAGCGGCTTTAATTCGACCTGCTTTGCTTTGGAGTCTATTCCGAGCGCGGTGACTAAACCTCCGAATCGTCTTGTCTGTGCGCGGAAGCCCCCCGACGGAGCCGAGGAGTGATGGACGTTAGCGAGGCAGAAAAACAGGCGATCCTAAAGGTGTCATTCATAACTGCCCTCCGCCGCCCACGCCGCTGAGTAGGAGAGAACACCTCTGATATCTATGGATCATACGATGACAAATCCTCCGGCCGCCCACGCCGCCGGTGCAGCATTGACACCGTTGGCAGCCTGTTTGGTCTGAGATTGATGTGTTTGGAGCTAAAGCGGTCCACAGAAGTGACATAATACAGCAGCGTTTCTTTCTGTTTTTAATCCAGGACACTTTCTTAAGCGTTCTGGGACGAACGATGCAGAGGAAGTCTTCCCTTCACGGACAGCAGCTGTAATGCGCGTGACATTTCCTTGACAGCAATTAGCGCTTCCCCTCGTGTCGTGTTGTAGAACAGAAACGAAGCCCGTCATTATCGTTTAATGTCGTCCATCAACAAACGCGCGTAAAGTTGCTGGAAATTAACCGCAGTTCACAGAGTGGTGGCGGTTTAATGGCAACGCGGCACTTCTGCTTGAATGTGAGCTAATATTCGATTCTGATTTGTTTCCCAAAAGGACGATTGATTTGCTTGATTGGCAACTCGTGCAATCATTTGTGTATTTTATTCCTTTCAGCTTCGTACAAATGCGACAATTTGAGCCATGACAGCAATCAGCGGGTACATTGTGAGCAGTCAGACCGCCCGGTTCTCTGGAAACGGTACCGCTGAGTTTGAGGAGTCCCACAAAATATCTAGAGGCGGCTGGGATTCTATTTTTTACCATTTAGGACGTCTGGGTTTTTCTGTGTGGCCTCAAAAATACGATACTTTGGCTTCTGAGGAGATGTGACAGAGGAGAGAAACGAACTTGGCGAAGGTTCGGTAGACGAAACCTGACGGGAAAGAGAGTTGATTTAATTAGTAGCAGCGAAAGGTTTTGTTAGGCGTTGCTGTGAAGTGTTGGACTACAAGAACTGAACAGGAAGCTTCAGTTTCTACATGCTGGTAGTAAAGCTGGTCTCCCCGTGCAGCGTGGGTTCTCTCCGGGTTCTCCGGCTTCCTCCCACAGTCCAGAAACATGCTGAGGTTAATTGGTGATTGTAAATTGTCCGTAGGTGTGAATGTGAGTGTGCTTGGTTGTCTGTCTCTAAGTGTAGCCCTGTGATAGACTGGTTACCTGTCCAGGTGAACCTGCCTTCACCCTGAATCAGCTGGGATAGGCTCCACCCCCCATGACCCTGGTGAGGATTAAGGTGGAGAGATGATGGATGGATAGGATATAATTCAGCAACATACAGTTGAGCAGATCAGGAATGATCGCTGCTTCTCTGCAGATGAGCAGGAGATTAAAAAAACGAGTCGTGAGCGGCGCT
Source organism: Stegastes partitus (assembly GCF_000690725.1). Taxonomy (NCBI): domain Eukaryota; kingdom Metazoa; phylum Chordata; class Actinopteri; family Pomacentridae; genus Stegastes; species Stegastes partitus. Next base: position 217,135 of record NW_007577950.1, read on the forward strand.
TGTTGAAAACGACAGAACGACTCGGAGACATTTGAAGAACAGCGTCTTCCAACCAGCTGGACAGACGGGAGACGGAGCTCAGACAAAGTGGGAGAAGACGACGTGACAGACAAGCTGGACGAGAAGCAGGATGATAACAACAACAGAACATGACGGAGAAACACTGACATCAATTATTACTTCTTCAGCTGAAGCGCTAATAACGCTTATATCACCGGACGGCACGTCAAAGGGAAAGGTCACTGTTCCAGCACTGACACTGATGTGAAGTGGCTCTTTTAGCAAATATAATGAAACTATTATCTTGTTATGAAGAAGAAAAAGACCAGTTTTAGCAAGAAAACGGGTGTTAAGAAGAGCAAAATCAGCATTATGAGATAAATAAACCTCCCCAGTCCTCAGGCCCCTCCTGACTCCATACATGCTTCATTTCACAGCTTCTGGTCATTAAGTGAAGCCCGTCCTGGTCAGCAGGAGTCGGTGGGACTCTGAACCCCCCGTGGCCTCCATGTGCTAAGTGCACACTGGTTTTACTGCAGCGCTCAGCGCCGTGACTTTGCTCTCTGGGGCTGCTCGAGCTCACTTTGCACCACATGTTGTGTAACACATGTTCATCTGCTTCCTATGTTTTAACTCACAGATCAAATGGCACATTTGTCGAGCGCCGCCGGAGCCCGAGGAGCGACTGAAGTGCGCGTTTAAAGGCTTAGATTAAGACCTCCACCAGCGTCTGGCAGCGCAAAGTGCATTTAGGTAAAAACCTGAAACGGAGGAGAGGAATAGAAACAAAACACAAGAATTTGAGAGGTTTCTCCAAATCCACAGCAGCCTAATTTATCACATTAGTGGGAAAAAAACAAACAAAAAGCCTCTAAATCCTTCATCAGACTGCGGGGAAGCCACTCTGGTGAGAATTAGGAGTGATTTGTAAGGTGTTTGCAGACGCACTCGGCCGTCCTGCACTCATTACTGCTCCACAAACCGCCACCGCAAAGCCAAGCCAAACATGTGTCTCCGTTGTCGAGCGACTTTCCTGCACCGAAGCATCTTTCTGGCAGTCGTTTGTTAGCATATAGACGTAGAGCGCGGAGAGGAGCCTTGAATATAACACGGCAGATGTTGCAGCGATGCAGCTGAAGGTGTGTTTGTGTGATTAAAGAGAGCGTTTAATCATTTAAGAAGCTGCAGCCGCTCTTTGATGTGCTGAAGGTTGCTCTCCGGTTTTGTCTCTCAGTCGAGCAGCTCAAAGACGGAAACTCTTCATGCAAATGCGCTGATGGAGATGCACAGCAGCTCACACACAGAGATGCAGCCTCTTAGTGCGGCCGGCTGGACTGAGGTGACTGCCGGTGACATATCAGCTTGACCCCGGTTTGACCACGAGTGTTGCGGCTACACGTCCGCCCGTGTGTGTTGCTCGGTGTCGGGGCTAATGTGGCGTGCGCTGACATTCTGATAAATCTCCAGGCGGCCTGTGCTCTGCCCTTTCACAGCTGCTGACTATGTTAATGGAGAGTGGAGATCCGGAGGTCCGCCGGGTCTCTCCGTCATCGCAGCCCCTCCGGAGACACTTACAGTAGAGATGGATTCGATATTTAAGTCGATGTAGCTCGCAGCTCCGACTTACTTTAAATACGTCCTGATAGAAAACAAAATTGGCGAGCGGGTAATCTCGCACGCTCGGAGGGCGAAACCGCCTCGGGAAAGAAATTACAGCTGCACGGCGCTCCATCTGGTCACTGCAGCCGATTCGTAAATCAGCTTTTAAAAAGGAAGAGCTAAAAATATGGAGAAATTATGAAATGCCTCTTGTGGATGTCTGTTGCTTCACAGGCATCAAAGGCGGCGCTCCTTTCATCATCATTTACACCTCTCCAAATGTCAAATGTCTCTTCTGTTCTCCTATTCCCTTTATTGTTCGCTCTCCAGCTCTTTATTTCTTTATATATATATTTATTCTATTTATGTAAGAAAAGCAGCCTTAGAAGTGCACACATACATACATACACTGTATAATGCTGCTTTTTTTTTGCAATCAGCAGCTAATCAGGTCCGTATTTCGACTAACGACTGCACCGCTAATCAATATTCTGGGCTGAGAATCGCTGCAGCTTGAATGAACAAAGAGCGAACGACAGATCCGGTGTTCATCTCTGCTGCATGACGGCTGCATTCGAGTCACATAACGTCTCGTACGGCTCAGCATCTGTTTCCTGAGAGATAAATAACCTGTGAAACCTCAGCCCCGGTTAGCGCCCCTCACGTATTAGCATAACAGGAGCCGCGTCTGCCGAGGCTCTCGACGGCACTCGCTGCAGGTTTGAAGGTATTTCGAGGATCCTCGAAGGCTCCTCCGGTGTCATTTGTCATTGATTGGTTTCCGGGACGTGGAGGAAGCAGGTTAATAGCATCCAGTGTGGGCCTGTCAGCGGGAACAAGAGAAGAAGTCCAGGTCCAGATGTCCGTTTCACAGAGTCACGCCGGCAGAAAGTGAGATCAGGACAAGTTAGAGAGTGCTGACCGCAAAGTATATAATAATAAAACAATAAAATTAAATAAAACTATTAATAGAAAGGCTCTAAATTAGTCCAACATGATAAACATTGAAGGGTTTTGGCCCCAATATGGCATTAATTCAGTCACCCTGTATTTAAATCTAAAGGAACCATCGAGGGTTGCGTACAGCGATGGACAGGAAGACGCCTTCAGTGATTCACTTCCTGTTCGCTGATGAGTGCATCAATACGGGATTTAAATGTAAGTTTTTGATCCAAAATATCTGCATTGTGTGCAAACGTCCTTCAAGCATTTGCATTGAGGACAAAAACAAAAAGTGCATCTTTCAGTTTGTCACACGCTTGTTGCAGGATTTGATGGTGCAGCATAAAAAAAACAACAGAATTTATATTATTTATGTTAAATTTTGTAATTTATAACACCACAGAGTATTATTACGTTAGTTGCATTAGCCTTAATATGGTTTATAGTCAGGTGAAGTAGTGTTTTATATCTTTTTTTTTAGGGTTTAATCCCTAATATGTAAATTATTCAGGTATAATCACACCTTAAATAACACCACAGGGTCGTAACTGCAGTATTTAGTCTTGCTTGGCTGCTTTAAAAAAAAAAAATTCAATCGTATTTTTATTTAGTTTTTTATCTAAAGGCACTTTGCATCTGTTGTTTTAGACGTGCTTCATAAAAACAATCACGACTTCTATCTTTTTCTTATGTAATTGTAGAATTTTGTTTCATGATTTGTCTAATTGGACTTTTAAAAAATGTTTTATTGTGCAACTCTTTATAGCTTCGTTTACCAAAGGTGCTGTAGAAATAGTTCATAATAAGTTCATACTACTAATCAAATGATGATCAGCTGTAAAACAAGGACGAGGTGCATCTTGTTTTATCTGTAAACATGACTGACTTGGTCCAGAACGGAGCATCGGTTCGGTCTTTAGGCATCACGTTAGACACAGAAACTTGTTGTTGTCTTGTTTAAATAAATCAGAAAAGTGACGGCAACAGAATCAGCAGCTGCAGTTTAATCAACCTGTTGTGGATCTGGACCGAACCAGAGTCCTGTTCAGGTTTTCTCTTCTGTACAACATAATTAGCTGACACTCATCCTACTCGCTTTCTGGAGGCATTTACATTTTCCTACATGATACCAAACATGTGACTGATTGTAGGTTAAGAAAAGACTTAAAATGCATTTACTGTGAATGCAATCAGTTGGTTTTTTAAATCCAGGTGGACAGACACACCTTTAAAAACGGATTTCTGAAGGATCACTCAGGATTTTATCTTTCAGAAGAACAGATGCTGAGCTCTGGTTTTTATTCAACGACGAAGGATCTCACAGCCGCTAAAAGCTGCTCATACAGGCCGGACGACGGATCGATGTTTTGTTTACACATGATCTCCCTCGTGGCCACATTCAGCGCTCTCACGCTGAGGAAAAAATCCCCCTTCTCTTGTTCGAATGACCCCAAAACACAGGAGGAATGGCTGCATGGATTTAACCTTAATGTATATAAACGAGCCTTCTCCGCAAATGGAGCAGAGAATTGTAGCCGCGAGCGGCCGAACGTCCGACCCGGAGCCCGACGTGTCAATAATGGAGAGTTGTTGACAAAGCCGGCGAGTCTCCGGGCAGAGAAAAGACGAGAAAGGATGATAAGATTTGAGGGAAATGGAGGGAAAGTGACCGAAGAGGGGAAGATAAGAGGAGAGAAGACGATGAGAACTGGGCGAAAAAGGTGAAAAATTGGTTTTTAAAAAATGGTGCAGAGGGAATAGAGGTGTAATGGAAAAGACAAAGAGGGAGAGAAGATGAAGGAAAATGAGAACAAGGAACTGAGTCTGAACATTTCATTAAAAGCTCCATCTGAATCCTTGAGAGTTCTTCAGAACGTGTTCCTGATGTTCTTCTGACCCTCAGTGAGCCTTAAAAGGGAAGAAAGTCTGAATTATTCCCCATGTGCAGGACGTACATGTGCCGAGCAGACGAGGGGAACAATCTGTAATTTTCTCGGTTATTTTAGTAATCTGAGAAAAAGCACAAATGATCACAACCTGGATCCAGTCCGACAGCAGCGACGGCAGCTCAAACGGAGCCGAGCAGGTGACTGAGGAAAGGAAATTGCCTCGTAGGTTTATTGATTCCAGACTCCTTTCGGAAAGCGTGAAAAATCGCAGCGGCGGCGTGAAGTCACGGATCTGATGTCGGGACACGACCGAGATCCGCTCCAGTCACAATATGCGAGTTAAGCAGATGAAACAAGTCGCTTTGGGATTTTGGTGAGTTTTAATTCTGGCTCTGACTTGACAAGAAAAATGCAAAACAGTGGCTTTAAATCACATTTTGTTCATTAAACACTCTTCCAGGATTAAAGTTTTAGTCTCTCAGTATTTTAGCAATTCTAAATATATGATTTCCAGACTTTATTACCATATCAACATGACTATTTGGGTTTTTTCTCTTTGTGAGCTCACTTAATAGTCTGAAGCAGTTTCTGGGTGTTTTTATTTTTTGACAATCTTTTCTCACTGAGGCCTCATTTTTCACTCCAATATGAAGTCCTGCACCTCTATGGAAACAACACAACCATGAGTAGGAGTGGAGATCATTTAAAAATGTCTTCTGTGCAGTATGGCGCAATTACAAACACAGAAAACATGAAAAAAAAACAACTTTTTTTTCAACAAAAATAAAAAAAAAAACAAAAAAAGAGACTAATAAACATGTTCAACATATTTCCAAGTGCACACATGTGTTACCAAAACTGGAACAAAAATAAGAACAAACTGCAGATATTTAACTACTTCTAACATTTTTATTTATCTCTATACTTCCTTTCTGCATAAACACAGCCTGCAGTTCAACCCAGAGCTACCTGGATGTGTGATATCACCTGACTTCTCCATGTCTGCACCGAGGATCACAGAATATTTACTTTTTCACAGAATCTTGTCGCTGCAGACGATTTATTTTTTGCAGTTTTTAAACTATGATGCATAAAATACAACGATTTAGGTTAAATATCACTATTTCTCTTCAATTTGGTCGAGTTTTCTAAAGTTAAAGAGTTAGAGATCCAGTGATTCTTTCTTGTTTTTACACTTTCTGGCTGATAAATGATGTAATTTTGGATGATTTTCCACAGATAACGAGGCTCTGGAAGCAGATTTTGGGGGTTCGGCGCCGCCACACACTCATAAAGCACACAAGACGTTAAACGAGAATAAAACAGATCGAGCCAATGAAATAGTCATAAAAGCATAAAACAAAGGGGCGAAATAAAATAAAACCCAGCGGATAATAACGCCGCGGATACGACCGGAGCACCTGTAGGGGAATTAGCAGCTACATCAAACGAGCCACTAGATCAAGGGCTTCAAGTGCATTAAAAAACATCTGCCTCGCCGCACAATTATTTAAACCTGCATGAGTGGCCTGCAGTGCTAAGTTTAGTGTTTAGTAGGCGGACAGCCTCGGGACATGTGCTGCTCTGGAACCTGCTCGCTCTGATTTGTTTCTCCAAAGAGCGTGAATACGACTTGTGAGAAGGTGTCATTATGGTGCGCCATGTAATCCAGTCTGACACGAAGCCACGTCGGTCTGGACTCGTTCAGGTTATAGGCAGGCTTTCTTTTAATGAAAGTGCCAAAATTACAGCATTTATCAGCCAGAAACTGAAAAAAAACAAGAAAGAATCGTGTGATTTACAACTTTCATGTACATGTGTTGTTCAGTCAGGAGACAATCACCAAACTGATGCTAAAAACTGGAACGTTTCATCAAAACCACCAGATTCTACGTGTTTCATTTCAAAATTAGCAAAAAATAAACCATCAACAGCAGCCAGATTCTGTAACATAGAAAAAATTCTGCAGTTTTCAGCTCAGTTATGAAGCCACTAATGACTCAGCTGCACGTGACATTAAAAAAATAAAAATAAAAAAAATCTCAGAAAATATTAGGCTGAACTGCAGGCAGTGTTTAAACCATTCTTTCCCCTCAACACTTATGGTCACCTAGAATTTGCCTTATAGCTGTATCACACTGCACAGAAGCCTTTTTAGTTTCCTCTGCTTCTAGCCACAGTCGTGCTGCTTCCACAGAGGTTCAGGACTTCATGCTGCAATGAAAAATGAGTCCACAGTGAAGAAAAAACTTCACACAAGCAGCTTGAAAGCCATGTTTGCTTCAACACTGCAAATCTTCTGGTAATCCCATTTATTAACAAGAGAAAATCTGTTTTGAAGGAAATCTAATGCAGCTTGGATTAAATTTTATAGTCACTAAATGTATTTATTAAGCTGCAAAAACACATCAACATAATACAGAATTTATAATCTGTTTAATCATAATCTTTTCTTAATCTAGCAGAAAAAGTTTTTGCATAAATCTGACCACACACGGGAGTCAAGGTGTGGGAACTGGACTCTGAAATTAACCAAGAACTTTTTAAATATTTTTTTAAAAAGCTTTATTTGACTAGAGTCCAGCCTGTGAGTACAAATAATTTAAAATAAATAAACAAAATGAAACAAACAGATGTTAGACTGTTGATAATTAAATGAGAGCAAACGTCACAAAAGCCTGAATAACTCCTGATAATCCTACTTGTCTAATCCGGACCGTCGGTGATTCAAACGTCCAGAATGATTCGATCATTTCTTCGTATCAGGTTGCCGACTTGAGTGCTCGTCTCCATTTCACACACAGATAATCGAATCGTGTCGCTCTCAGACTTTATGATTTACTTTTACCGGCAACTCCGACGACCAGAACACATGTTCCTGAAACAGACGGATCTGCTTTCTGTTGTTTCTCGTGATAATTCACATTCTGTCTGTGCTGTGTGGTGCATGCATGAAGCTTCTCCAGTTTATTGGTCTGATTGTGTTTATAACGACTTTTAAAGCGTCAAATGTGGATTTTTTTATCTTCCTTTCTCACCAAAGGAATGAAAGCTAACATTTAATTGTCGTTTAATTTAATTAACACGCAGAAAGCTGCAGAAAACGTGTGAATCTGTGCAGCTGCGTGACTTTATTTGTGTGTTTCTGTTGCACACGTATGTTTCTGTGCTTCGACTCACGTTTCCTGTTTAATCTTTAAAGCTCTGGTGCTCTGATGTCAGGTGTCACTAAATGCATATTCATCAGCAGCAAAACTATGCAGAGTGAATAAAACGACAAAGAGCAGGTGCTGTTTGGGTTTTGGTGTTTAGCTGGTGATGAAGTGCAGCAGGTTCAGAGTTTTTGCTCGCTGGAGCTCAAACAGTTGAGTAAAAGTTTACTGGATTTGACCTCAAAGTGAAGCAAGATTTTGTGGGTTCCTGCAGGATCTGACCAGACAGACATATATTCAGCCGGTTAGATCCTCATAAAACGGCTGAAAAGGTCCCGAGAGGGTTTAAAAGTGATGGAACTTCTGTTCTTGGCGTCCATGTGTGACTTCAAACCAGGTTTCCATCTGTTCTAATCTCGCTCAGTATTTTGTCACCGGTGGAGAAAATCCATAACGGCAAACACTCCATATTCCGGCGTCTGAAACACCTTTGACTCTCCCGCCGAGCGAAAACAACAACTGCTCCGCGCGGCTCGGTGAAAAATTTATGGAGTGTGTTTTTCACCTCTGTATGTTTGTGTCTGTGAACGCACCTTCGTCTCACCTTGATCTCACCTCGCATCCACTCAGTGGAGGCTGCATGGGCTGTCAGAGGTTCTGCATTTGTGTACATACTCTCTGGATGGTTTAGCAGAGCCACCCACTCGCCGCCGAGCCTCTCACCTTCACAGAGGTAAAACACTTTAATCCCATACGACGGGAAATTGCACGGCGACGTTTTGCATTTCTTTGAGCGTCACCTTTTTGAACCTTGGCCTGTGATCTGCTGCACTCTCTGGGAAGCAGCCATAAAGCTAAAGCTATGGAAGGCAACAGAAAAGCAGTCTTCTGTTATTCATTTTTAGCTTTGGCGTTTAACCCTAACCGGCCTCTTCACATCGAGCTGCATGAAGCGTGTGTTACCAGATTTGTTCGGCCACGTGAGGATGAAGACGTTTCACCTCGGAGAGCTTGTTAACACATTGAGGAGATATGGAGCAACATCAGCATTGATTCTGAGTTCTGTTTCTGGCAACCTGGGACACAAACGCTCAATAATGACTCCACTTTTAGCTCAGTTTTTTTGATTTCCTTTTGTTGGGCATCCTCAGGGAAATGCATCGACCAGCCACAACATTAAAACCAGCGACATGCGACGAGAATGACATCGATCTGGGTTTTATACCAAGTTCTGCTGGGAAACCTCCAGTCCTGGCGTTCATGTGGATGTTGTCACCCATTTACACGTAGATGCAGATGAAGCACACTGTGTCCAATGGCAAAAAGCCTCTCCACACCTGAACCGGATCAAGCATTGACTAGTTGTGCCAGAACAAGCCAGGTCCAGAGAAGCCATCCCACAGCCCACAGGACCAAAACTATCAACAACCAGAGAGGTCCTGTGTCCATTCCCCATGATTCAGAGATGTTTGGGCAGCACTGTGCGTGCCTGCCATATATTTGGCAGGTGGTTTTAATGTTATGGCTCTTGTGTCTCTATAGCTTTCGGTAGGGATGTCTCAATCTGATCTCAAACATCAGACATGGGTCCGACCGAGGCAAACCTTAGTCTTGTCCTTCGTTAGGTGTCGTACATGGTTGATGCAGGATGGTATGCATGCAAATTTTGAATCATTTTCTGAATAAATGCCGGCTAATCCATCAATAATTGATTAATTGTTGACACAAATTGAGCACAGTGGACGTTTGTGATGCTGTTTTAGTCGACGAACACAATATCAGCTGCAAAGGCGGCTTTTTGACTTTTGCTACGGGATGAAGGAACATTTTTGGGGCTGATTCCAGCTTATCTCCAGTATTATGTGTCTCTAGTAAAGCAGGCGGCAGCTTCAGGACCACATTCATAAAACTCTTAATTTTTGTGACATTCCCCTCCCACCAAATTTAATGAACACTTAAGTGCTTGGCTTGTAGTTAAGATTTGTTCCACACAAAATACTGCATTCTGTCCAAATATGTAAAGTTTTAAACGTTTATTCCACTCAAAATACTACCGTCTGTCCATATATGTATAATTTTAAAGGTTTAATCAACACAAAATACTCCATTTTGTCCATATATGTATAGATTTAAAGATTTAAGCCTCACTAAATACTACATTCTGTCCAACTATGTATAGTTTAAAGGTCGATTCCACTCAAAATACTATCTACTGACCAGATATGTATAGTTTTAAAAGTTGATTTCATACAGAATAATACATTCTGTCCATATATGTATAGTTTCAAAGGTCGATTCCACACAAATTCTCAGGATCATAAAGCATCACAGAAGACTTTGTCATGGTGCCCTTTGCTAGCTACGACGCCACAAAGCTCTCTGCTTGCCAACATGAAACCGTTCACAGTTCGAGGGACCACCAACAGCTACAGTGTTAAACAGTAAGAGGCTCCACCTGGTGGTGCAACCAGGTACTACAGCTGATCTACAATACTGGAAGTATGCATTATGGAGGAAAATGGATCAACCGTGCTCATTTTCTAAATGTTCCACTTTGTTCAGCAGCTCGCTGTTAAAGTCGTCCGTCCGCTGAGCTGAAGTGAAAATTGCTTTAATGTTCTACATCGCTGACGGCAACGGAAGTGTCAAGTTTTAATTCTCTGCGGTCACATCACCATAAACAACGCCTTTCACTTACTCGTAGACACGTGTTAATGTGGAACAGCTGCTTTAGCGTTTACTGCTGTTTGCTTTACACGGTATGTATAGTTCAGACATGACGAGAAAATACCTAAACGTGATGAATCTGCTCAGCGCTCCTTTAAAGTCGTCATTTGTACGATTATAAAAGTATCGCTCGTTTAGTTTTGATCTGTAATTAGCCTTAGCTTAACCTTGTATTTAGCGTGAGCAGCCAGTGAGGGCCAGACTGGAGGAAAAAACCCACAAAAACAGACTAAGAGAGTGCAGCAGTGGGAGCTTTGCTTTCGGTCACACTTGCTGTTTATTATGGAGCTAAATGAAACTGGGTGGCAGACGGGAAAGAGGCTTCACTGCACCGGGATCCAGCTCCATTCATCTGCATTAGGACCACTTATTATAAAGGCAGCAATTTATTTTCTCGGGCACTTTTTCGCTGTGAGGGTGAATACTGTAAGTGAGAAAAAAACGGGGGGGAGGGAGGAAGGAAGGTGAGGAGAGAATTAATTTTGCAGGATGAATGGAGCAAATGCTGTATAATATTTATCTCCAGTAGATTAACGAAGCGCTCGGTGGCTGAGGGGGGGGGGGCAAAAAAAAAAGGAAGCTTAATTGAACATTTCCAACATCCCTCTTTTCCTGGCTGTCGTTGCCCTTTTCTGGCTTTTTTCTCTCTTCGTTCTGCTGCCAGGACTCCGAAAGAGCAGATGAAACGGACTGCAGTCGCTCATCGATGGAAGGGGAAGGAAATAAAGAGAAGACAAACAACGGCGGTTGACAATTTTGGCGTTTTTATTAGGACTGGCGCCGTTTCTGTGTAGATTTGCATTTGGATCATTTTCAGCAAACTCCGGCAAAGACACACACACACACACACACACAATCTAACACTCGCAGACACACAAACTCACATTCGCGCTGTAAAAGTTGCTCTAATGAGACAGCAGCAGCCTTTCAGCGGCGCGAGAAGAGCTCCTCCGCTGTTAATAAACTTCACAGCCACTCTATAGACGCACACCTACACGCTACAAACCTGCCATCACGCGTTCAACGAGCTCCCTCAGCACACTTTGCAGCACGGCTATTTTAGGCACGGGTGTGATCGCGCGCAAATTATCACATACGCATTTAAATATTACACAATCGACACACAGCAGAGCCTCGAACTGAAACTGAAGTCTCAACAAATAGAGTCTAAGTAAAGAGAGAGTCACCAGACGAGCCCTGACAGCATTAGCTTAGCCGCCTTTGTGACGCCAATGCTCTGATGAAAATGCAACTTTCACGGCGACTACAAATCAGAACATACGACAAATGCACAACAGATTTGTGGCCAGTTGGACGCCGAAAAAGGAAAGAAGGAATTAAGTGGCGTGTGGCGGGTGACAGCAGGGAGTTCAGGGCACGGGAAGGGTTGCAGTGGTAATTCTGGCACCTGATGGCGATTTAATTTTAGCCTTTTGGCAAAAACATGCGTTATTTCAGTTGGTTTTTTGTTGTTGTTGACTGAACACAAATTGAAGGCATTCCAGTCCTGACGTCGACACTTTTTGTCTCATCTTACATTTTTATTATTTAATGTCGTTTTGAGGCGACGGACACGGTTGCCATGGTTGCTGATGTTACGAGGCAGCGCTAGCGTCCTTTTGCGCTGCAGTAAAACGACATATGGACTCCCGTCGGTAAAGTCGACTGAACAGAGACGCTTCCTTCTCTCGTCCTCCCCTGTCAGTCCTGCTCATCGAGCTCTAACATCAGCTACCTGTTCTCTCCGCTCAAGTGCAGCAAAGCCATTCAGGGGATGATTCACTCACTTGTTCATTAAAATCCTGTCTGACTGCGCCATTTAATCCCCGGGGAGCAGGAACAACTTTCACAATCATTCAAAGCAGCTCACCTGAGACTCGGCGGCACCGGGAAGAGCGGAGTCCCGCTAAAAACGGTAACAAGAGAAAGATCTGATCTCATTTATCCGCCAGCGTCTGTCCTGTTGACGGCGTCGTCGTCATCCAACTTAACAGTCGTGTTTTATGTTACTTGGCAACAGCAGTTTAAAAAGACAAAACAAAAGAAGCTATAGATTGAATGCACAGAGGAGCAGAGGGCATTTCCAGCTTTAATGAAAGACCGAATCATCACCACACAGACAATTATCCAGGCTGTGCTGTGCAGAGTCCTGTCATCCGTCTTGGTTTCCTGGCTGCTTTATCAGGCCTTCTAGCGGCGGTGGGAGAAGCAGAAAGCCTGCAGATACTGTGTCAGAGTGTGTTTATGTGTGTGTCCCTGCTTTTATCATCAGTACATGGAGGCAGGTTGCTGCAGGGAGCAGCTACATCCCCTCCAGCACCGAGCTCACACACTCTCCGACTTCCATCTCTGCGAGGACCTCCACCCTGGAGATTAGCGCCGTTTGGAGAGCGAGGGAAACTTTGTGGGATCCTCACCTCTCAGTCGGCGGTTTGAGGGTGAAGGCTGAAGGTTAAGTTTGGCTTCTTGCAGCAAGTACAGGGAAAGGTTAAGAAGCGTGTTCCTGTGTGTCAGATGCAGGTAAACAAGCAGCCCACACACGAGCAGCAGCTCAGCACGACAACAGGATCCTGTTTTATGAAGACTCAGGCTTCCTAGAGAACCCGGTACAGCGTCTGTAAGAAGTAGTTCACCTTTACACCGAGTAACCGTCAATGTAGTTTGGCTTTTTGGAAAAAAAGACTCTTTAATGTCAAAGTAGAGACAGATTTCTACAAAGTGATGTCATTTTAATACAAATATTAAATGCAAAAAAGACTGAATGCTTGAGTTTTCAGAGAATTTAAAGGGACTGATTCAGCACCAGTTGGTGCTAAAAGTCACAGAATCAGTGAAATAAAGATCGTCTGAGTGCAGCCAATGTGTTTCAGTGATTGCAATATAAAGACTTCAGTCACTGTGAATCCTGGATAAAACTACACAACGAAGACAGAAGAAGAGACTCTGAAATGTAAAATAAGTCATTTTACATACATTTAATTATTTGGCGTTAGTTTGTAGAAATCTGTTTTCACTTTGACATGAAAGAGTCTTTTTTGGTGTAAATTCTTGTTGTTTTTTTAAAAAAAGACATAAATTCATCATGATTAATGTTGGAAAAGCTGAATCGTCATGTATGTTTTAAAACAAGCACATTTCCTCTCCTATAGCATCATGGGACGGGCTTCCAGTGTGAAGGAGTCACAAAAAGTCCATCATGCTTTGACTCAACTTTAACTTTGTGATTGTACCGTCAAGCTTTGGTTAAAAACCGTCACTATGACAACTACGTGTTAGAAGTTTGGTAAAATTTAGGAACCAAAACTACTTCACTAGGTTCAGGAAAGTGTCACGGTTTGGGTTGAAATGCAACCATTTCTCCATTTTTTTGGAGGGTGGCAAGTCCAAACCACCTGATAAATGACTTGTTGGCTGAAGCGGAGTGACAGTAAAGCAATTAGATAAATAACAAATGATACGTATATCGATTAGAAACGGTTTTGTGATGCGTCAGGAACAGACGGAAGCTTCCAGAAAATCTGTTTTCCCCAAAACCTGTCACTTCTTTGTACTGTTTCCTGTTTCTGTACTGCTGCAACAAGTGAGCTCCTCCATTGGTGATGAAAAATAAGTGCAATCTAATCAAATCTAATCTAAAATGTAACCGAAAATAGAGCTTAGTTGTGCATAAATCTTATTTCTGTGGAGACAGAAGGTGTTGCAGCTGTTTGAGTCCAGAGTTATGAAAAAGAGAAAATAACATCCGGATACACAGCTAGGACACGAGTTCTGTTATGCATCGTGAAAAAAGCCTCTTAGATGATGTTTAATAGAAGAATTATGTGTGTTTATGCTGTATGTTACGACCAAGCAGACCAACCAGTCTGTTGTTACGCTTCTGGGAAAATGCACGTCAGACCACGTCAAGAGGAATCAAACACTGGGATACGTTCAGAACAACATGCAGGATCAGTTCAGCTTCACTCTGCAGTGCGACTGTGACCCCAGACATGCAGCCGGAGCCACAAAGAGCCGTCGTCATCGGCTACCAGGAGAACAAGGACTAAATTATAAAGCAGAGCTCCAGGCTGCGTTATGTTTCTTTCAAAACACGTCTGCTGTTGCATATTAGTCGAGTGCAACTCTGTTTTCTCAGCTCGATCTGCCGTTATCTCACTTCGCAGACTGAATGCAAACTTTGCTGGGTGCAGATCGGCCGTGCAGAGGAAGACCGACGAAGACGTCAGGACGGGCTGGCCGGGCCGCAAGGTGCCTCTTTGTCTGCCGTTGTCCCTTCGGCAAATCAAACGGCAGCGCTTGCATCACCCGCTTCCTTTGGTCTCTCCTCCCACTCGCTCCCCCGCCGGGCGCACTTTGATCAGGAGTAATGAGGGTTTCACTTATGAGAAAAAATGTACACACTTGGCCACATTCTGCTTTAAGAGCTCTTTGTTCTGGCTTCTGTATAAACACAATTATGTTGTTGTAATTACTTCATTTCATGCTGCTCAGGACCTTTTTGAAGTGTGGGGGCCTCGGCGGGCTCCTGGAAAGGTGGATTTCAGAGGCAGTCGTCTCAGAGAGTTTAAAAAAAATTCTTTTATTTGGGACCATTTTGGGCCGTCGAACACAAAGAGCTCAGCAGCTCAGCGTAAGCTCTGACATGTCCTCCCTCTCCCTGTCTGTCTGACTTCATACCATCACCTGTCCAAGAAAAACCACAAAAATAACCTTCAGCTTCTACTTCTGCCAGGAGTCGACTGCTTACCCAGCACGTATGTCGAAGAAAGTTTTTCTTCTCCTTCAACCATTTTTGTGTCCCTGCTCCTCACTGGTCCTGCAAGCTTCATGCTAAGATGAAGGCTTTTCATCAGCATCATCTCAGAAATCATCCCACAGCCGCTGATAATTGACTCTGTGGGCAGTTTCAGGTTTGCAGCTTCACTATCAGGACTCACGTGTGGATTCCCAGAGGCTTCCCTGAAGGAACGTCCGCTGGAAACTTATCTCAGCTGACCTGGGAGTTTGTCTCTGCAGCAGGAAAACTGGAGGATGTTGGGAACATGCTCCCACTGAGACTGGCCCTCAGGTGTAAAATGGTGCAAAATGGATTGATAAGAGGCGAGAAAGCTGGATCCACGCACGCATCGATGGTGTGTTTTCAATCAAAGCGTTGGCTTTTCTCCACTGAAGAAAGGAGCTTTTAGCCTTTGGTCCGGTCTTGTCTTCCCTTCACAGCAGCGAGGGCAGATTCTATTTACTTGATGTATTTTCTGTCCGTTTGGAAACAGATAAGTGGAAAGGAAAACCAAATTCACCATGAAAAATGAGGCAAAGCGCGGCGGGTGAGAAGGTCGGCATTAATGCGTCTCTGGTGGCGGTACAGGTGGATGAAACGCTCCGAGTGAGAGGATCTAATGGAAGGTCCCCGAAGGCCAATCCAGGATAAACACTTTAAAACATTTATTCTGCCTTCAGACGGCATCAGCGTTTCCACGCCGCTAATGCAAACATTTACAGCCTCTAATGATACCGATGCGTCGCTTCCTTTGCTCCGTCCTGCAGGTCGGCGGCCTTCGTTTGTACGTTTAACTCCTGGTCCAGCTAGTCGGAGAGCGCTTCAGTGTTTTTAGTATTTCTTAGCTTGTAGTAGCCAATTAAGAATTCACTGCTTTACGTTTAAATAATATAAACTGTGTCCCACAAAACGGGGCTCAAACTTAGCCAAGAAAGAAAAAAGACATTTAACATAAGAGTTATATTATTAATAAAACTACTACTACTCATATTAACACTACTAATAATAACTCAATCATGAAATAAACTAATGACTTTCTCAAAAGTGAGTACGGTTTATACTCAAGCTGACACTCAAGCTAGAGTTTTGATTTTTTTTCCCCAAAAACATTCTGAGAAAATTCTGCAGAGTTCAACAAATATTTTCAGCGAGAATTGTTCTTTTATTGTTCTTCTTTAATAATCTTTGGTTTTAGCATCGTTAGAACTGAACGTTCTTCCTTTGTTATCATGGAACATTGCGGGAACGTTTAAGCATGTTCAATCGACAACATCATCCTCAGAACAGCGCCACCTTCCTACACACCTGAGCTGCATTATGTTCTGAAGGGATGCGTTTTGTAAATATGATTCTAATCTTTGCGAATTATTTTATTAATTTCCTGTCGCTCCTTTTCAGCCAACCAATCGTGTGTCAGTAGGGGCGGCACTTGTCACCATGGCAACCCAACAAATGGAAGCGACGCTTCAAATATGTAGTAGAAAGCTCATATTTTAACCCAAACCAAACGTCTTCCTTCATCCTAAACAGCTAGTATGGTGCCTAAATGAAACAACAGAGAACAAAACTAGGTTCAGACTCTGATGATGTCGTCCATCGCTGGATGTAAACTCTGGTTTTCTGGGTAAAAGTCCCTCAGACGTCCTAATTCGTGTGGATTTTGTAGCTTTTCCCAAACTACCCACCATTCTCCAACATGTCATAACTTCCTCCAAAACACACCTGAGCAGTCTGGTAGTATAAGAACGTAGGTTTGTGTCTGTAGCTCCACAGGTCTGCAGTCCTTTCTGCTCTAACGCTCCGCAGGGTTTCCTCCTCCAGCTGCAAAATCTCACTTTACTCAGTTTTCACTTTTTTCCCCCAAACACCTGCTTTCCTTTAGCTCCCGTCACACAGCGCTGGATATTTAAAAGGCGTAAAATGCTCAACAGAACGTAGATGTTCTGAGAAAGACGCAGCCCAAAGTACGACAGCGTTATTTCATTAACTGACATTATCTGAGACTGGAGCCGCTCGATCCGTGCATTTTGCTTTCATGTAATTCGGTATGTAATAACCGTGACACACATCTCTGACTGTTACCTAAAGATATGAAATCAAGCCTTTAGCATAAATGGAAAACAGCTATGATGAGACCATTCAGTGGAGGGAGAATAATCTTTGATACCATTTCAACACTGCGGGGAACGAAGCGCTGTAAATAATAAACGTCATTACAGCTAACTTCCATTTTGCTGCTTCGGTTTCAGAGTTGTGCCGCCGTGCACGCCGGCTCATTACCGGGAAACTGGAGCAGAATACTTGATTGCTTTTCCACATGTCTTGCCCCCCCTTCTCCACCAAAAGAAATCTGAATTTCATGACTAATATTTAAGCTGTTATTTATTATGGCGCCGGAGAGGTCGCTCCTGCCATTACTGCGGGTTAATTGCTATGCAAACTGTTTTTTTTTTCCTTTTTTCGGGAGGGTTTAACCCGAGCACATGTGCAGACTTCTCACCCAAAACAGTGCGAACATCTAAACAGACCAAAGCTTCCAGTCGAGTATCGACTCCAACCGAGGAAACATCTGAGCGGCCCTCAGAGATTAATATTGTTTTCAAAGTCTGCCCCGTGGCTATGAAAGATAAAAGTTTGATGTTGGCAGTAAAAGCATGCTGCAGACAAAAGTAACCTTACTTCTCCTTGAGTTAAATATTTCAGTGTTGCTTCTAGCTCTGAAGAATTTAAAATGTGTTTCTGTAGGAGCGTTTTCTGTAGGAGTGCCGCCGCCTCCACCAGCGTCCCTCTGTGCACCATCTACTTAGTGAATAAACATGTTGGATTGGATCAGGAGTAGGCTGGCGTGGCAGGAGAAGCCTACATGTTGGTCATGGAATCACTTAAAGTAAAACCAAACCTGTAAACTCGGCTTTAATGTCACGACAGCTACAAGAATGTTGTTTTAATTCAACCTCGGATGCTGCGTCTCATAAATCAAAGCTTCACATTTTGCCAAACTAATTTAATTTATGAGTTAATTTGATTGCAATGAATGCATTTTTTTTTCTTTTTTAAGGACAGCAATATATTAAAAACGTCTGGACAACATTGTCTCTGAGTAATAATAATATTCTGTGACTGTGAATGTAAGCAAACTTGACATTTGCAGTGAACTCAGAAGAAAAGTTTCGCCGCTCTGCTGATTGATTTTTATAAAGCGTGACTCATTTTTATTCTTTGGGCAATTCGGCTTTTTATTTTCATCTTGTTTTATTTGCAGCTGCAAGTAAATAATGTCTTTGCTATTTTACTGACTTTGCCTTTGAACATTTCACTGCTGTCTACCTTTTTATAACCACGTGGTAATATATATGTTTTTGTCTTAGTCTTCTACACGAGGCCTTCATGTTCCTCAGTGTGTAATATCTAGCAGTATAAAGTAGGATTTATTGATCCGAATAAAAGTCCCAAAACTGTACAGAACGTCCACATGAAATATCGGTTTATGCAAATAGTAATTTATTCTTTTCCTATTTTTGACCGTAAAGTTGCACAATATTATTCACTGTATTTAAATCTGCCAGAAAATATTTACTTTAAAAGATATTTGCTGTTATATAAGAATAAATAAAACATAAAACATGAAAAAAGGTTACATGCTCAATAATTTCTTTTTAACTGTTATTTTAAAAATTGTCTGTTTTGTCAAAGTACAGAAAATATCGAGTGGAACCACAGAAAGAACCAAAAAGTGCTCATTACATGTTAACCCTAAAAAGAAATACTAAACAAACTAACTTAAACTTTTGTTCTTTAACAACATTTGACCATAAAATGACGCCATCTTTACTTTTATCAGCAAAAAAAACCCACATTATTTGACACATTTTTTGCCTTCATTTGAAAGAAAGAGTATGTATATTACTTTATTATTATTAGATTTAAAATAGGTTTATCTACTGTTTTACAGATCTTTAATAAATTTCAATAGATTACAGTCAATATCTGGTAAAATCACAGAAAAAAAGATAAACACGCTGTTTACAAAAATAAAAATAAAACGAGCCAAACCTATTAATAATTACCACATGAAACATCTATATTTGTAGAAATACTAATTTGTATATTTATGTGTTTAACTATATTTAAATCAGCTTAAAAAATGTGAATTATTTCACTGATATTTTCAGTTATTTATTTATTGACTATTTCAGTATTCTGCTGTTTTTTGATGTTTTTTTCTGGAACCTTGTCGTCACATTTTCACATTTCTTTCTTCTCTAATGTTTCCTGCCAGTGATCAGCAGCGTGCAGTAAATGAGCGAAAGCATTCAGAACCTCCGTCTCGTCTCTTTTTTGTTCCTCTCCCGTTAAACCTTCCTCTGGTTCGGGTGCACGTCTCTCCTCCTCTTTGCTGCTGTTTGAACTCTTTGCTGGCTGCTCTGGTTCTGGGGAGACGTGTGATGGCGAAGCGGGATCATCCATCCGTCTTTGTTGCCTTGAAGGCTGTTGACCTCGGCTCCTCTCTGCCTCCGTCTCCGTCCATCGACCCCCTCCGCTGCCCTCCGCCTCCCCGCTCTGCCTCCACCTCCGTCCATCCATCTTGCTCTGCGGGCGGCCGGAGGTATAAACATTTCATGCGGTGAGTGTCCGCGGGGCGACCGGTCCTCCTCACCGGAGTCGGGAGCCCCATCGCTGCGGCGCTCCAGCCTTGACCCCGGCACCGCTCAGCCCTGCAGCTGTCCATCCAGCGCTGCAGCACCACTCTGAGCAGCGCTGCTGCTAATAGTTAGCCTGCCAAGGCAACGGCCCGCCGGAAGGGAGTCAGCGGACGGGGCTAAGAGGACTGCCAGACTTTTGACAGAGCTCCAGTTTTGGAAGAACGGTTCGAGTCAAAGAAAAGAAATGTATATCTGCAGGAGGATGTCGGCTCTGCTTGGACACACTTTTGTTGAACCTGTAATGCAGCTAATTAGAGTTTTAATTGGAATCCTGGGCAGCAGCACAGACGGTCCTGAGGTGTTCCTGCAGAGAGCACACAGAACCCAAGAGGCCTTTACAAGGAAAAACCCAACGTTACTGCAATGTTCCTCCTTAAACGTGTTCACCAACCAGCCCTGTGCTCACTGAGCTCCCGTCACTGGGAGCAACACGAGACATTTTCAAATCGTAGCTCAACTCCTACATCTTGTTTTCTTCAACTTCTACTAGTTTCTTAATAAATTCTATCTCCGTGTTGCTGCTGCTGCTCCTAACCTCCGTCCTGTTGTTCTGTTTAACTCGTGCTGCTGAGATTCTGCCTGTGGAAGTCCAAATGAACTTTTTTTTAAATGAGATGAAAAAGCTGGAGAACTTGACCAATCTGTCAGAAAGTACGAAACCACTGAGGAGAAAACTTTTCAGTGCTTTTAGAAAGTTTCCCCTTTTAGAA
>NW_007577950.1:238739-261331 GCF_000690725.1 Stegastes partitus
GAGTGAATGCTTTTTACAGGCACATGCAGAAAAGTGTAATATAGCCTAGACAACATTTTAATTGTCATCCCCATCATGTCTTAGCCACCGTTGGGTCAAACCCAGCAAGGCCACCGAGCTCATAATCCAGCAGCTGAAGGAACATGTCAGCGTGTGGAAGTGACCAGATCAGCTGCAGACCTCCTCCTTAATCAGCCCATTTAGAATTAAATGTGACATTAAGCTAGTAACTGTCTCACTAACTTGGAAATGCCTCTGAAAACAAAACCACTGTTAATGGGTCCCGACGGCTTCACAGTCAATTTCAGTTTAGCTCCTCGCCTTAAATGAGGCTGGAGGCTGCGCTCCCCCGGCTGCAGGCCCGCCGCCACGGCGCACCGCCGCTAATGGGGTGCTTAGCCTTTGTCTAGTAAACTGTATGAACTCAACTGGTTCGTTTTTATTTTTTATTTTTTTTTTAAACCTATGTGCTAAATGTCTTTTAGTGGCGAGTGGACTAATTTAAACCACTTCATTTAGCTGCTTTTCCCATGAAGTGAGGAGCTGTGTGACAGCTGGGAGCGCTGCGTGAATGATTAACTGCTGCTATAAAAAAAAAAGAAAAAAAAAGATGTAAAACCTTCTTTTTAAGAATCTGGACTTAATCATCTCTGAAGCAAAATACAGCTGCTGAAACCAAAACACTTTAGATAATAATTAAAGAAATAAAAGTATTAATAAAATAAAATAAAATCCACAAATCCAAACAGCAGAGTGACCTCTTTCCTAGAAGTATTCAGAATATTAACCTGCTGCTACTTTCATTTATTTAATTGACATAAAAAAACATTTTATTTAGATTTTAGACAGTATTTAAAACATCCGTCTCAGTTCCCTCCAATCTGCTCTAATGATTTAATTTTGTAGATTTTTTTCTCTATTTTTTTTAAACAAGTGGAAAACATCAATAAAATTTTAACAACTGACTAAATTTACTCATCTAATGAAAAATAAGACTTAAAACTTCCAAAGCATTTGCAATTTTTTTAAAAAAGAAAATCGTTTTTTTTTTGACACCATAAGATATTTAAAATATATTTGCACATTCATCATAATCCAAATGTTTAATTTAATTGATAAAACAACTGAATTTAAGTTCAAAAGCATAAATATATTCCTAAAATGGTCTCAGTGATAATTGTGAGATGTCTTGTGTAATAATTTTTCACAACAAAAATGTTAAATAAGTGTGTAGAATATATTTCTAGCATCTAGAACCACTTGTAATCTGACATTATGCATTTTTATCATCAGATATCAGGATAATTTCCTGGTTTGTGTGCATACAGGCATCATCATGAGTGTGTTTGTTGGTAAATCAGGAGGTATATTATTGTAAAAGAGTGATTTAATGGTCTCAGATGTTGAGTTTAATTAGTTTTTAGTGAAGAGGTAAAAACATTTCACACAGAAAGATCAGATTTGCTGAAAGGCAGACGATTTAAAAATGTGTTTTCTTCTTCTCTTTGATGTTTTGTTCATTTAGCCTCAGACGCTTCGGCGTCCTTTCAGACGATCCTGAATGCGAACCGGCGAAGGATCCGAGTTCATTCGCCTGCTCAGATCAATTCCCCTCTGATTAAGTGCCCTTGAGCAAACCAGCGAGTCCTCCCACCTCCAGGGCCTCTGCTGTTATTGTGACCCGGCACGGTGACCCCTCCCTGGGCAAGAGGAAAGAGAATCCGCCCCTGATGGTGGAAGGAGAAATACAGCAAACAGGATTAACGTTCAGGTTGAATCACAGAAATCATTCTCCTGCGTTCAGACTTTATTCTGTTCCTGCTTTTCTTTGCATGAATCATAACAAACTAAATAGTTTTAGTCTGAGCATTTTGGTCGGTCGTGTTCATAGAATTTACTGCATTTATTTTATTAGTTTTGCAGCAAATTTGGGGATATTTACAGTCTCGTTATGCTTTTATTGCACAAAACTACATCAGAGACAATCGGTCTGACTCTGATGTTTCTGAGGTCTGATTCGTGTTATTAGATGGGACACAGTTTTTAGCTTTTTGCATCCTCCTCCAGCAGCTTCCTGAAGAGATGCAAGCTGTGTGCAGGAATGACAGAAGATAGGAGAGTTTTATTGTTATGTTCTCTATATTTCCAGGAATGAAAACCAGTTTCTCTCTCACCTTTGTATTCGTGCCATTAATTTAAAATAATGAAATATGTAAAATCCACTTATGTGCACTGGCAGTAGAATAATATAGTGACAGCTTATCGTCTGTTTTGGGTGTTTTTCTCCAATAAAGCCGCGTTTTCAGGAGAAACAGGTGACTAATGAGCTTTATCTGGATGTAGTTATAACTGCTTTTATTAAAAAATAAAAACAGCAGCTTTCAGCTCGAGCGAGCATCAAATGATTTTTTCCACTTATTTACCTGGAAAACAAGTTTGAAATGAAACTGCAGGTAAATTTCTGATTTCTTCAGTGTGTGAGAAGCTGGATGTTTAACTTCAAATGCACATTAAAGAAACAGATCATGCACATGGATAGAAAACAGCACAGGAGAAACACCTGCTTTAACGGTGAGGCGTTTTCACACCAGTGGTTCTTTACATCCAGCCTGTAGCTCCAGTCACACATGGTGCCGCTGCGATCATTCAGGCAGACTTCTGTCGTCGCCGTGTACAGACGCCGTAACACAATCCCATAATGCAGCACGGCGACACTGTGCAGGAACATCTACGGTTCAGCGGCGTCACACGTCGACTTCCTTCGCTGTACTTCCTCGATGTCGTGGCCGCGAGCGGGAGGCTGCTGGAGAAAAAGAGCCACGTGAAGCATGAAATTAGTTCATGGCGGCTGCAAAGACAAAGTCAATATGGACTAAAGAGAATCCAGCTGGGCCTGGAAGGCTCAGTCAGACAAACGGTCCGGTGTCACCTCGTCTGTCTGGAGGGCGACGAGAACATCAGCGATATTAATCAGAACACAAAAGGTGCAGAGGACGGAGGTGTTCAGACATGTGGTGCACAGGTGGAGGATTTCTGTTCGCTCACGAGACAGGAAGTGGTGATGAGAGAGAAGAAAGTCCATCAAAAACACCCCGATCCTCGTCTTTGTCCCTCAAACATTTAATGACTAAAAACAAACTTAAAGCAGACATGTCCTCCGTGAAGCAAACGTGTGGTTCATCAGTTTTCATGCCAAGTAGGTTTTCACATATGAAAAATGTGATGTGTGGTTTTGGTGCATATCTGGAGAACATCTGTATGAACAGGAAAGATGATTAAAAAGTGTGTTTCAAGTCAGATCAACAGCAAGTGGAGCAAATCTGAGGGATTATCAGAGTCATAAAAACAGCACCAGTGTGCAGGAATGTGCAAATAAACCTTTAGAGAAGTTTACATAGAACTGAAATGTGCAAAAGGATCATAACCAGAAAAAGAGTGTCAATGCAAAGTCAGGATAAACTAATAAAACTTAAACCACGACTGCATAAAGTCCTTAAAAGATGTCCAAACACAGATTTAGACGAACAACATTTAAAGCCTTGTGACCCGTTTAAATGTTAAATAAAGTTTCTACTGCACAACATGCCGGAGCTACAGGGTTCCAAAGACGGCCGGGTTTTGGTAGGTCGAGATTATCGACGCAGTTTTTTTTGCAAATTTCATAAAATCTGCACAAGGAATCGCTAGAAAAAGTGGCTGCAAGCTGCACATGTTGATTTATAGTTTGTCTGGAGTTGTGCACCGGAAATCAGAATCAATAAGAATGAGGAACAAACGAGCTGCGGTGCTTCTGCATCGGCTCCGTTCACCGTTTTTAATGTAACAGAGACACAGAAGCGTCGCTGAAATGCACTTAAAAGAAGCTTTTAGCCACAAATTCAACACGACATCAGTCACAAAGGAAAAGCATCCGACTCTCCGGATAGTTCCTGGCGGCTGAACAGTGGCACCGAGGCGTGTGATGGACGAGAACCGAACTAATCGTCTGGTTTTGTGAAAACGACGCCGGAAGAGGCTGGAAAAACTTCCAAAGTTCACTTTAAAGACCAGACGGGAAAAGCTTTGGTTTGAGAATTCTTGGCTAGAAACAGCTAAATTGGCATTGTAGATTCATTTGTCTCCTTTCAAATCTAGAATATTAATATTAAATATTGCTCATTTGGAGCAGCCTGTATCTGTGTTCATTTATTCATCGGCCCCGGCTGATCTGAGAGCCAGAGTTTGGTGCAGCTGAACGGAACATTTTCTAAAATGGACTGTTTTAGGATTCACTTCATGAGTTGGTTTTGTGTCTCTGCTGCTCTGTTATGCTAACAAGGCTGCATATTTGTTGTTGTTGGCTTTTTTTTCTCCCTTTCCTGTTTAAAGAGGTTTGCAGAATGCGAGTTCTCATCATTTGGTTTATTAGTGAATGTTGTGCAGTGACTCACTCGCCGGTTTAAACCGTCGCCCAGCAGGGAGTTCCACCTACAGGTTTTCTTCCACAGTTCAAAGGCGTGCGAGTCAGGTGGTTTGGATATTTTATAATGGTCCAAATTTATAAATGCGAGTTGTAATCCTGCAGCCCTGGGAGACCGGTGTTATCTGTGCAGCCTTGGGGGAAGCTCGACACTCTCTGCGCTCCCGAAAACGGCCGACTGCACAGCATGAAGAGAAGTTCAAAGTAGCAGCTTATTATCAAACCTCAGATATGAACAATGGCCAGCACAGCAAACACGAGTTAACCGATAGCAGCCACAGAACAACAAACAAACAAACAAACAGCAACCAAATGATTCAAAACTTTCTTGCTCAAAGTCAGAAAGTCACTTCACTGCAGAACTAATGCTAAGACTGAATGAAGGAGGAGAGTTTAAGTAGAAAAGCGTCATCAGCTCGTCCAATGGGGAGGCGGCAATCGATTTGAACGGACCAATCATGTGGCAGCACCTGTCACTCATCACACTGACACACCTGCACATCGTAGAAGCAGAAAGGAAGGAGAACGTGGTGGATGTATCCTCCATGTTGCCTTGTCTGACTTAAATCTGTGCCTTTAATGTTGTTTCTCACCACCAGATGGACAGACACGGTTTAATAAATGAAACACGAGAAGCAAAAAGTACATTTCTATTTTTAATTTATATTGTTTTCATTTTGGTGCATCAAAAAATTCCTCTATCCAAGAAAAAAAAAGCCATATGACATGAAAGTGTTCCTAATATTTTGCCCTCCTGTAGGTGAGCATGATCCAGTCCACCACCTCCATCCACTGTGACCTCAGTAACCAACTAAAAGCAGAATTATGACCCTTTGATGTCTGAAGATTCAGAAGCTTTGAATTAAATTGCATTCGAGCACAGAGATAAACACAAACGTTTGCTGATAATAAGTCTTGTGCAGCTTTTTTTCTCACATCTTAACATAATTTGATGAGTGAACTGAACAACAGAAACTTAATAATCATCAACTCAGAGAATCAATTCAAGCTAAAAATAATAAAACAAGTCAAATGGATTTACTGCCATCAAGACATCAGGAATGTACTTAAAGCTTCCCATTATGTTGATTTGTCACAAAAACCCAATCAGTGGATTATCTGTGTTGGTATCAAACAATAAAACATCAACACGTGAACAAATGAAGAGTACAGATGTGGAGAGTCGCAGTAAACCTGGTCCTGGTCAAGATTCATCTGTGTCAGCTTTTAACTGACTTATGGACGAAACTTGACAAGAAAACCAACACTTTGAGGACAAAGATGCTCATCATGTGGACAGAGAAGACGAGCGGTTCAGCAAAAAGATTTACAAAAGCCTTTAAATGGGCATCGGACCTACAGCGCCACCTATCAGGTCCTCAGAAGACAGTCTGGACTCTGTAGCCAGGCTGCATTTGTTTCACTGATGTTCCTTTACTTCCCCACTTTAGTCCCATGTTAGCTTACTTCATGTATCACCCTTATACAAACTGCTTTTCTGCCTGGCTCTGAATTTCTAATGTTGTATAATTTTGTTTTCGTGCAATATCTTGCAAAAGAATTTAGTTTGGGATTAATGAAACTGATAGAGAAGAAAATCCATCTATCCATCCATCCATCCATCCATCTATCTATTGAACCATGTAGGACAAATGACAAGCAGTTTTGCATTATTCATTCTTATTCGTGAAGCTAACGAATGCTAATTGTCTTCATCTGTTCAATGTTTACATCAAGCTACATAGAACCAAATCCAACCTGTCAAATTTCACGTCAAACCTTTCACAGCTTCGGCTCACAGCCGTTGTCTTGTACTGAAAATAAGAAAAATCAAGTCACAAATGCTCAAAGTAATGTTTTCTTTCTCTGTGCCGTGTTGTCAAGGAGAGCAGCGTCTACAGAGGAGGTGAATCCGGGCACA
This sequence comes from Stegastes partitus, assembly GCF_000690725.1. Lineage (NCBI taxonomy): Eukaryota > Metazoa > Chordata > Actinopteri > Pomacentridae > Stegastes > Stegastes partitus. Next base: position 245,120 of record NW_007577950.1, read on the forward strand.
AGGCCTTTCCTTCCACCTTTGATGGCACAATAAAGTCTCCTGAACACTCCCAGCGACGCTGCACCGTTCAGCAAAGCTCACACTCCACTCTCGGGTTCATACGTTTCTCTTCAGCGCTCACTTTAAGGCGTCTGTTTTGTGGGCTGCCGTGTGAAGGCGTGCTGCAGGGTCACCCATTGATCTGACACTTCATTCATATTCAAATTAGCGGCCTGATCTATGCCGCTAACCCTTCCAGGTCTGTGATCAATGGCTCATTTTCCAAAGCCTCTGTGCGGTTATTGAGAAGTAAGCGGTGTAAAAGCCGCGGGGAAATGTTTCCAGGCGGCTCGCTGACAATGGCGGCGAGAGCATGCAGGTGGCGCAAAACAAAAGCGGCGGGATGAATAATTACCCTTTCATTTTTTAATTGCTGTAATCTAAATGTGCGCCACATTTACCTATGCAGCCCTTTCCAAGTGACATAAATATTTGATTTCCACTCGCGCTAATGTGCTAATGATAGATTTTCTTACTCTACAAGTGGTGATTCAAGTCGGCGAACATAAAAGCGGGGGGAAAATGTGCTTGTCAGCTCCACACTGGAGTGTTCATCCGACTCCCAAGAATATTCAATTTCATACCAGCTATTGAATTTTAAGAGGATGCAATAATCCCCCGGTTTGGTTGAGTGTTTTTCTGTTTGCCGAGAAAATTGCTGATAGGGGTTACAAATGGCTGCGGAGTGATGGAGACAATTGTGCTGATATCCCTGATCGCATTTGCTGCGCCATCTGTGTGAGGAAATTGGTTGAAGGGCTTTTAAATGTGGAGTAAATGACAAACAAAACTCCACTATCGTGTTATGTTCTATTAAACCACATGCTTAACGATGACAGAGACGGAGGAAGATGCAAACGCGACGTGGCTTCATTTAGACGCCTAACAAGACAGCAGAAATAATTTCCATTTTTCCTGCGCTTCCTGTTAATTTGTCTGGAGTCTGCCTGGACGTCCGCCGCCGATCCGAGCATCAAAGCATCGCAACCGTGCTTTTAGGGAACACTTCACTCTAAATCTTTTGATTATATTCACCCTTGCAGGCAGGAAAAGTGGCTCTAAAAGGTTTGGAGCTTCCTCTTCATACAGTTTGGATTATAATAGTATCGCAAAGTCACAGTGGAGAAAAAAAAAGCATTTCAGGATGAATCAGAACATAAAATGTCTGAAACTCTCCTGCAGTGTAATGGCTCGGTTTACTCCACTTACGCTGCTGTTGTTATCAGCAACTAAATACACAAATTTGGTGTCACAGTGACTCCTGAGGTTTCTTATTTCTTTTGGAGAACGGTGACAGAACAACAAAGAAGTGAATGTGTAGCTGCATTTTCTGTGAAGTTCTTTTACTCACTGTGAGCTCATTTTTCAACATAAAGTCACCGTCATGGAAACACAGTGGAAATGCTTTAAATCTGCACTGGAATGAGCATGGACAGCATTTCTGTTAGCTGTGACCAAAACTACAAATAAAATCAAGGCTCGACATACGTTAGATATTTCACTATTTGCTCTATGCACATAGAAACATGTCCGCTGAATGTAGCTGCCACTTACTGACAACGTGGTCCTCGACGTACCGGTTTTAAATCACGCTGCAGTTATTTAATTGATCAGATATTTTCCTTTCAGTTTCTGGTGTCATGGCTTTGTGTGAACACTGCCCACAGTTCAACCCAAAACTTTTGGTTGTAGCCGATTCAGTCGTGACTTCCAAATGGTGCCAACAAGTTTGTAGTTTTTAACAGGATGTGGTGCGAATGGCTTATATTGAAATATGTAGAATAAAGGTTTTGTTGATTTAGTTATTTGTCCTGATTCAACCAAACGTCACACACACAGGATTCATTCAGGGATTTGTTGAAAAGCTGCAAATTCGACACTTTGTTGTGTTTTTCCTTTTTTGGGGATATTTTTAAATGAAACATGCTTTTCAAACCCGTCGATCAATTCTGAAATTGAGGTGATTAATACAATTTAAAAGGGTGAATTTTGTAAATATTCACAGTACAGTTGTCATGAACTGGTAAACTAACAACAGAGACTCAAACCAGTTCTCATACGGGGATGTGAACACGTTTATTTCTGCTGAAAACTTTCTAACATGTGCAAAGATTTGGAGCCTCAAGTGGACATTTGAGGAACTGCAGGATGGAGTAGATTCAAGTGTGTCTGCTGTTCTCTACCAAGAAATAAGCTACAAACCTTCCAAAGCCACCATCTCTACACCTTCATCCTCACTATGGGGGCTGGAGTCTATCCCAGCTGACTCAGGGTGAAGGCAGGTTCACCTGGACAGGTAACCAGTCTATCACAGGGCTACACTTAGAGACAGACAACCAAGCACACTCACATTCACACCTACGGACAATTTACAATCACCAATTAACCTCAGCATGTTTCTGGACTGTGGGAGGAAGCCGGAGAACCCCCCAAAGCCACCAGTAAGCATTTAATACTGGAACTGCTGGGAGGACTGGGAGGTTCCTTTAACCATCCGCCCTGATCTCGACTGCTTTTCCTGACTTGTGTTCGTTCCGTCACGGCGTCCGTCTTGTAATCCTCAGAAGCCGTGTAACATCTGTCAGAAACATCCGTGTTCCTGTGCGATCTCGGACCCAGACACTTCAGCTGATACCTGAAGTCCGGGCGCGATGCTTCACCAGATTGGCTCTCAGGCCTGTCTGTATAAATAAGAGGGTTTATCTGACAGCCCATCCCCATCTTGATCCTCGGCGCTCTTTCTTTGATCCCTTCATAGCTCCTCTTCGCCGTCTGCCGTCCGTCAGGCGATCAGGCTGCCGGCCGAGCGCTCTCCTTCTTGTCTTCTAACCTTCAATCCTCGCCGGGTTTAATGGAGGAGGACGTTAGAATACCTCCCTGTCCATCTGCTCTTCTTGCTTTTCTGCAGGAACGTGTAGCAGCAGTCCTGCAGGAGGTCTTATTAGTATGTGGCACATTTTCCTGCTTCTTCTTTCATGCTTGCTCACAAAAAACCCTAAATAATAATTTAATGCAAATCAGGCGAACCCATGTGCATTAGACGCTCTGATTATGTTCATGTGATTATGTCAGACTCAGCAGAATCTATGCAAAGCAGTCGGTTATTAGTCGTGTGTCACTCTGCCGTATATCATAGAATATGGATGTTTAAATTAGTCTGTCAGATGTTAGATAGATATATCAAATACTTTCTGAGATAAAACTCTGCTTTCAGCGTGTTTTCCACAGATGGAAATTTGAGGCTGTTTGAAACAACAACATTTAGGAAACTCTTAAAGATAAAAGTCTGAAATTTTGGCTTTTATTTCTCATTATGGCATAAATTCAGAATCTGCAATACTGGCCAAGTAGATCAAATAGTCTCTGATTGTAGATGAGTTGAAATATGAGAAAATGGAATCTGTTCACATCTTTGAGTTCACAAGTTGTCGTATCTGCTCAGTCATTCAGGAAAGTTTATTTTTACAACCAAATGTTTCATATTTAAAGTATTCTGTGTGTTTGTGACGTGCAGCTACAGATGATGATTATTTATTTCTTTGTTGATGTGAGCTCAATGATATCATTTTTAATTTTTAATTATTTTTATATTTCAACTTACCCATAATCGGAGACTATCGGTTCTGTTTGTTCAATATTGTAAATTCATAATATACGACATGATGATGGTTTACAGTGAAAATTTCAGGTTTTGATCTGTAACAGTTCCTCAGATAGTGATGCTCAAACAGGCTCAAATTTCAATATGGGAAAAATATGCAGAAAGAAAGTGGATGGCTAAAAAAAAAAAAAAAAAAAAACTGATTTATGAAGCGATTTTAAATATCAAAATAAAAATTAAAGTAATTCAAGCAAATCAGATTGATGATCTTAGATGACGGACTGCAGATTTTTAATGAGAAATAACAGAAAATTTCAGGGTTTTATCTTTAAAAAGTTCCTCAGATGTTGTAGAAACAGCCTCAGACTTCAAGATGTAAATAAACGTCCTGCAAGTGTGTCGACAAGCTTTTTTAAAACAATAAAATCAAACTAAAATTTCAAAACCATCGATATAAATGCCCATGTTTAATGCTATAGAGATGGTGGAGCAAAAACAAAGCTCCACATGTACGTGGATGTTTGCTCAGATGCTTCTTGTTCCTTCTTCTTCTGACTTGTGATGTTCTCTGCAGCAACAAACACTCGACGAGTTTATTCCACTCAATTGAAAAAAGATAATAATAAATTACCCAGTGGTGCGTTTAATTGTTTGAGTTCATCTAATTTAGTGACGTTTTTTTTAAACAGAAAGCCATCAGCAGCCGATCAGTGTAATTGCTTGGCTGAGCAGAGTTTTCATGTGTCGCATCGAGACCATTTGCATATCGGAACGAGTAGATTTCCCTCCGGCGTGATCAGTCGGTGAAGCTGTCACCGCCGAGCCGCCACAGACGGAACAGAGGCATCGGTCCGACCCAGGTACCGACGCCGAGCCCGTCTCTTCCTCCTCCGTACGAACGGAATCTGAAGATCCAAAAGCACCAGAGAAGCTTCAGACGGACTCAGAGGATGTGCACAAGAGAAGACATCTGACACACCGGTTAGCCGCGGTGCCGTTTCCCATTTTCACACGTGTGATTTCGGTCCGATAAATCTTTGGACTTGTTGTCAATGAAGCTGTGGGACTCCCTCACTGGCTCATTAACAGAGAAATAACATTCGTCAGTCAATACGGGGCAGAATTTAAGCTGACTGGAATGTAATCTGCTTCACAGACGAACAAGCTCCACGATCAATCACAACACACTTCACAGCAAACAGAGCACGACATCACCGGATGCAAACGACAAACTAAAGCCGTCATAAATTCACCTTGATGTGCTTTAACTTTAACTTCAGAGCAGCTCAAACTATTAAAACTGGATCCCACGTGACAGAAATACGCCGACAAAGGAGGAGGTTTGAGTCACAGCGAGGCAGACGAAGAGTTTTACGGGTTCAAGGTGACGCAACGAGACGTCTGTCATAGAAAGAGGCGAGATGTGACCATTTAAATATAATAATAATAATAATAATAATAATAATAACACGTGCTCACCTGGAGAGCATTTATAATGTTCTGTGATGTAAAAAGTGGAAGAAATGGGTGCATATAGATGGAATAGTTGGATGAAATGTGGATTCTTTCTTGCGTTTTGTTGATTTTTATTTTATTTTATTTAACCGTATTCATAGTCTTTCTTTCATATAGCTTCTAGGTGTGTTTCTGCTCCTGTCACATGTGTTTTTTCCTCATTTTTAGCTGCAATATAAAGTCCTGCACCTCTATGGAAACAGAACAACCAGAACTCAGGAATGTGTTCTGTGAAGTATGACGCAGCTAAAATGTTAAATATTAAAAAAAAAGTGTGATTGTTGGTTTTACAGAGTGTCAGGAGTTGCCGTTTTCAACCATAACGTGTTCAGCACAGATCAAAAATGTGCTTTTCATGTTCCTCAGTAGATGAGAAATAAAAATAAAAATATTTTTCTGAAATTAAATGACAGATTTCCTGCTTTGTTATCAAAGAAGCAGCAGGAATTTCTGTCCACATGGAAGTGAAATGGAAATAACTTCAGCAGAGCAGACGTTCGGTTCTTAGAAACTCTAACGTTCTCCTGTTCCGTCGATCTCCAGCAGCTTCCACGGCTAACTTTAGCTTTATTCATTAATCATCAGATTAGGTTTCACACACATGCAGGTCTGCATTATGCAGCGCGCTGAGACAAATATTTGCTTCCTGCATTCATGCGCCGCGTCTTTGATGATATTTCAGTCCCGTCATCCGTTTCTTGTTTTTGGGGCGAACACAAAAGGCCCAGTTAACCAATTTACGAGCGCGTAAAAAGTCCTTTGAAATGTAAACATGCAACTGCGCGGAAACAAAGCTGGGATTTGGACAGTGTTTGGTGTCGGGATGCCATGATACACAGCGCTTTTACGTAACCCGTAATTTGATCAAAGTAGCAGCATAATGAAGCTAATATGCATGAGTTTGTAAATGCCAACATCATTTGCGGCTCTTTATCTCGTCGTGTTTCGAGCAGCGTGCGCCGAATGCGAGCCCGGCCACAGTCGCGAGCGTTCGAGGCCACACATGGCGAGTTCAGCTGTCGAACATAATTGCTCTGTGTTACTTACCATTTGTGTGTTTTACCGATTTGAATTCCTGTATTCTTTGAAATATGAAAAGAGGCTGAGTGTGTGTGTGTGATCATGAGAGAGCAGATCATCCTGGCTTCAGATTTACATGCAGATGAGGCTTGTTGCATGCTTTTCTACTTCCTGTGTTTGCCTGCAGCTCGTTAAACGCTGGACGTCCATTGATTGCAGCCCCGTAGTGAAACGGCTCCTTCTTTTTCCTCCCCTTTGATTAAAGACAGTGCACGGAGAAAGTCTTGATTCTCTGCTGCATCGATGTCTGTCTGGGCATGCAGCAGAATGAAGAGAAGAAGAGGGGAATTATCAATGGGAATCCTCCTCTTCATCGACATCACCCACACAACTTCTGGCCGACACAAACGGCGGATCGGACCTGGATGCAGAACTGAGAACGTGGCGCCCACTCACTCTGCAACAGAACCTGCTCGCCTGGCCAATGAGCCGCGAATGTTTTCTAGCTTCCGGGTTTGCTTCCACTGCAAATGTGCATTAGTGTTTCTGTGGCTGACCCGCCCACGCAGTCCTGCTCGGTCCACGGACTGAACGCTGCGATGACATCTTGGAAGAACAACTCACTTCTCTCAGCTGCAGGCGAGTTTTTTAAGGAATAGAAGGAGCAGGAACAAACCTCGTCTTCTGTCTTACAGACGTCTCTTTTATAATTGTGGTCTGAGGGGAAACGCTTTTTGTGATCAGGATTTAGAGATTTCATTTGTGTTGTGGTCACGGTCAAATTCATGCACAGCAAACTGGAGCAAAGAAGAAAGCATTCAGCGGCCGGATGATTCATGTGGAGGATCTCCATGGAGATTAGAGGAGGGTCTGCAGCTACCATCAACAGAAGAAACCAGACAAGGTGCATCAGTCCAGGAACAGCAGGACAGGAGCACTGTTCATCTTTTACATGGTTCTGCACCAGAACTTAATCCCCAAGGGCTGGACTGTAAAGGCAGAGTTCTACTGTCATAAGGTGTCTGAAAGAAAACACATCACTCTCCACCCATCCTCATCACCAGATTCTTGGACGTCCTCCTCTTTCCCAAGTTGGATTTAAAGAGATTCAGAGCTCTTTGCAGACGGTGCTCAACATGTTTACATACCAGGTCTTCCAGAGTGTGTTACAAGCATCGCACATGTCCTTTATTCTAATCAGATGTAAGTCAAAGCAGACCGTTCACCATATGTGTCATATATGAAGTATTTAAGTATACGACCATAGAAGCAAACGTACGGATGGACTGATGATATTTAGTCCATCTGGTTCAGACTGCTCATGTGATAAATCAAGTAAAGTGTCTTCTGTTTTCCAACACAAGTCGGCTACTAAGATGAAAAATCTAAACCAGACTCAGTCTCATGACTTTCTGATTAACCCTCGAGCACCCTGACATGAAAACCACTGACAGCTGACGTGACAAACATGGATCATGTCACTACGACCCAGTGTTCTGTTGGGAAGTCTTGGGTACTGGATCCATGTGGGTGTTACTCTGCCACCCTCCTAAACTCTGGTACAGACCGAGCAGATGCTGCAAAACCTGCTATGAAGTGTCTCGAGGAACATGACCAAGAGCTCACAGCTTCAAACTGGCTTCCAAACTTCCCAAAACCCGACACGAGTCAGATTCCATGAGAAACAGCAGAACTTCCTGGTACGCGCTTTGGCATCATGAGGGGTGATACGCTGGGTGGTTTTAATGTTTTGCTAATGAAGTTGTGTTGAGGCATGGAAGCACTCGGTTAAGGTTGCAGAAAGATCCTGGTCTGGTTTAATCAACGTCGGAGTTTTTTTTTTGAGTCTAACAAGTCTTTGTTTGCCATCAAGACATAATAAGAAAACGTGTTAGTTGTGTATAAATGCCACTTATAGAGGCTGGGTTAGACACCTCCCTCCACACCAGCTTCCTGCTCTGCATGAATCAGCTCCCATGTTGGATGGAAAGTGTCTCTGATTGGTGGATAATCTAATTTCCTGATAGCCTTGGCTCTGCTCTCTCTGAGCTTGTTCCTATTCGCTCTGTTTCCATAACGCCTCTGTCACCGTCTCTCTTCCTTCCTCATGTCGTGGTGCTGAGTGAACCGACGCTTCCTTTAGTATCAGAGTCTTTGCTGAATCATTCAAAATGTTCAGGCGACACCTCTGCACACACTTTGTTGGATTTTGACATTTTACAATCATTATGAAACAAAAAGCATCTCGTCTGCAACTGAGTTATGACAAATTCCTATAAGATTAAATTCAACCAATGAACTTCGCTGAGTTATCCAATCAGATTTAAACAATTTTAAATTACTGCTTAGTTTCTGAGTTTTCTGTTCTTAAAGAAAATCAAAAATATTTTTAATGTTATTTTAAAGTTTATTTTTAAAAGTGTTTAAAAAAGTAATTAAAAAATTACTTAATTAAAGTTAATTACCATCATAGTTATGAACACAAGTTTTGAAGTTGCCAAAAAAAAGAAGTTGTTTCAGTCATTTAAAAAAAAACAACAACTTTTCGTGTATTTGTTCATGTGGCAGCTTTTAAAAATAATACCATTAATAACAGCAAAATTGTTATTAAATAACTTTTTAAAAAACATTTACATTAAACTGCAGATGTGTATTTAAACAAAAGACATCGAAACGCGCTTTGTGTTGGATTTGTTCATCCTGCACTTCAATGAGTCGTCTAAACTTGGAATTTTTAGATGATAGGAGTGAAATTCTGAACTCAAGTTAAAGAAAAAATTTAAATGAGTGCATCTTAAATTTAGTTTTAAACCCACTGATGCAGAAATTTGAGTTTAAATTCCAATTACCAACATTATTATGTCAACACGACTCATCCAAACAATGCTTGCATATTAAAAACATCACCTACACGTGTGCATTTTGTTTAAGTTGTGAGAACAGGTTTTTTTTGTGGCTGCGATGACGACAACAAACAGTTCTATTAATTTGCCATTTTGATGAAGTTTTCAGGCCCACATGGTCCTTTAACAGTCTGCTGTGTTTACTTTCACCCTCTGAAGGGACTCGACACACAGAAAGACGAATCAGACTCCTGACTTGGCGGTTTAAAAAGTGCTGATTGAGATGTGAGGCTATGCATATTTGGTTTTATTTTAGGCTCCTCAGATTTCTGCCAGCACCCCGAGACAATAAAAGCGCTCGGAATCAAAGCAGAAGTATCAAAACAAGAGCTTGCAGCGAGACGCTGTGTGAGGCTGCACGGCGGCTCGGCGGCGCTTTGAAACGGCAGCATGCTGACGTGCTAATAACGGCTGCCTGAGCATGCTGGTGACTGATCCTGCTGCAGACAGAGCTCCAGTTTACGGCGTGTCCTGGAAGAACCGGCTCGTTCTTTTCTTGTTGGAGAAAGCTGTTAAAACTGAACTCCAAACTGTTTCTGGGCGTTTTCTGCAGATTTGAACTCACTGTTGGCTCTTTTTTTTGCACCTGTAAGGAGACAGAATGCTCAGGTGTCTGTTTTCTGCAGTTATTTCATAAATACCCCCAGAAAAGAAGAAAAGTAAACAAAACAATGATTATTTTGGATTATATATTTTACAAAAATTGAAATAAAAAAACAGAAAAAAAAGTGAAGGCAGCTCCAGTTACTATAAATATTTAGCTGCCTTTACAATCTCTACACACTAGGTTTAACTATGGGTTTTTTGGGGGGTTTTTTCCCCACTTTTCTGCACATCAGCTCCAGAAACATGTTTCACTGAGCTGACTGTGTCTTCCAACAACATGGTGACGTGTTGTCCTCTGTACGCTGTGTTTGAGCCACGCTGTTTATTTTATTCACCAAATACGATAAGATAAGATAAGACAGTGCAAAAAGGACAACGCAAAAAGTTAGGGAACAAAATCGGTAAAAAAACAACAAAAAAGCCAGAAATATACACAAGTATTGTTGATGTTGCACAAATTATTTTACACATAGAAGAAGTTTTCTCTTCTTTGTGTTATCTTCTCTCTACGTGTCAACACATCCTGCAGTATTTCTAACAGCTGAGCTCTGGATCTTTAGTTTTTTCTGCACAACATCTCGTGCAAAAGCTTCATTTTGGACAACGTTTTAAATGAACCATGTGGAATAAATTGATCTTGACGACATTTCACGATTGGGAAGTTTAAAATCCGACAGTGGTTTCTGTCTTCGTGGTTTCTTGCTGTGACAGATGGAGTCATGTGTGCCTCAGGGGCTCAGAGGGTTAAATGCATTTGCACATTACAGACAGAATGCTGCTCATGAATGTTGAAGGTGCGGCCAGCGATCTTAAATGTGTGATTTTGCGACGTCTACATCGCTGGATACAGTAATGACTGAGCACAAAGTCAGAAATTTGGGTGACTTGACCCTTTAAGTGAGTAAGATGACACCCTGTTAACATGATGTATAATATTTAATGGATGTTTAACCCTCGAGCGCTTCTGTCTGCTTCAGAGTGCTCGTGTCAGTAAATGATGCCTGCACACTCGTCCTCATTATCCTCGGCATCACCAGGATCTCAGTCAGTCTGACGGATGTTATCTCATGTAAATGCATCAGCCAATGAGGACGGACTCCTGCGGGTGACGGACCGACGTCTGGATGCCGCTTCGCTTACTTCTACATACTTAAACCTCTCATGCCGCACTAGAGCTGAAATGATGTGTCAAACGCTGCCGCAGCGTCCCGTCAGCCAGACAGTGCCGAGCTCTCGCCGGCGTCGTCCTGCTGAATTATGCAGAGCCGAGCCTTCCCGCTCACTCCGTCACTCTGTGTGCGCAGCGCCGAGCAGCGACGCCATCGACATGCTAATTGCATGCAGATGGCTCTTCTCGTGGCGAAGCAGCATAAAAGGGGTGTAAAGACAGGCCGTCCGGCAGCCAGCGACTCAATCATAAGCAGATTACAGAGCTTAGGGGATCAATATTAATGCCATGTGAGCGTTCCATCCACGTCGCCGTTAGCGCATTAGCAGCGCAGAACATTTACACTGCTCCCCTGACAAACATGCACTTTTCTTCCCGACTCGCTGAGGAGACGCTTGATGTTTCCTGGAAAAATCTCACGTCTAATGAACAAAAACACGCCGAGTCACTCAACAGTTTAATTATTCATCGTATAGATCCGATGTGGATGGAGCGAAGGAGATACCTGCCGGTGTTTAGATCAGAAACTCACGCGTGGAAGACAGATGAAGGCGGCGTGATGTGTTCCAGCCTTCAGAACGGCTCCGATAACGCCTGTCACAGGTTTAACAGATTATTCCTTCATTTGGCGTCGCCATGCCGGTTGTGTGGTTTGGGGGACGCTGCATATGATTCACATCACTTCAGGTTGTTTCGGGTGTTTTTGTCGCTGCGCCGGCCGACATTGATCACGACAGCCAACCAGCTCGCGGCAAATCTCTTCATAAGGCAACCAAATCCTTCTCGTCAGGTCATCGATCTGGAGTCCCCCCGGCCGGGACGGACGCCTCGGCTCCACAAACAAGTGAGGAAGGACTTCACCGACGCTTTACACGATGCTCACCGTGTTCAGCTTGTTTTTGCTGGAAGTATAAATTTTTTTTTTCTTACATGGTTTTTTCCTTGTGGAGTTTCTGACTTTCTAAAAAGAGTAATAAATACACAAAACCAATTAAATCAATCAGAATTGATTCTCAGTGACATATTTTACCACCTTTTTGAAGCTATAACTGTTACAAACGTGCAGATAAACGGTGCAAATGTGGATGAACTGAAAACAAAAAAATAAACTCCATACGGTCCAAAGTGACTTTTTGCTGCCTTCTGAAGCACAACCTGATTCGCTGAGCTACCAGGTGTCCTTCAGCTTCTTCTCCACTTGGTCCAAAACCAAAAGCTGCATTAGGGAACTTCCAATAAGCAGATTATTACTTCAGATCTAAGGTTTCACTTTCCCAGCCTCCCCGCGTGACTCACAGCCAGTTACTGAAACAGATCGCCGTTGTTCCGACACTACGAGTGCATTTTGCAGATTCCCGGCGAGCTCCAGCTTTATGTGTGATTTTACGGGCTCGTAATTGAGACGCTTGCGTTTTGACATTATAGTCCGGCGCCTCCAGTAAAGATAAAACATTTCCACCGGCAGCTGTTTGACCACCGGGCCGACCGTCAGCGCCAGGATCGCGGGTCATTTCTTGCCAACGGGGCGGCGCCTGCCGACGGGCTGCCCTCTAGCCAGGTTTCAGATTTTTCTGTCGGGCCCCGTGTGTTCTGGAGGCAAACCTGCTTTGATACGACACAGCTTGAGGTTGCCTCTGAGCAGAATTTGTTTTTTATTTTAACAAAGATCTCAGATGGGATTTCACTGAAATTGAATTAATGCTGATTTTTGTCTTGACAAGAACTAATGAGAGACCCGGGACGGCCCGATGTGGCTGGATAAAGACGAGTCAACTGCTTTTTCTGGGCCGCGTGGTGATGAATAAACCATCTTATTGTGCTTCATGCTTTGGTTTTTTAAGCACCGGCTGGTCAGATTTCCAGATGCAGAAGGAATGATGTGAGGCGAACCGTTCCCCTGGCTGCTGTCATGCAAACAACACAAGAAGCCCATGAGCTGCCCATGCAACTGTCATCCCTCCACCTCATGGTCATCCTGCCCGGCGGGGAGCAGCTCCTTTGCAGTCTCGGTTTCAGGCCCGAGGCTGTGATCGTCGCCGCCGTGTCACCTGGCGGGCGGGATGATGTTTTATAAACCGGGCTTTTATGTCGCTCTCCGGAGGGAAAAAAAAAAAGAATCACCTTTTTCATAAAATTTTACAGAGGGAATAAGCATGACGAGCAAACAGAGAGCGGGAGATTGTACGGGGCGTTTTGGTGTATTAACCGACCCGACAGCACCGGCGCTGCTGCAGCAGACGGCCGGTAAACAGCGCCGCCGCTCAGATATTAATGCTCACTTCTCATAACGTTTTGTCACAGAGGTGCAGATTCATTTCAGGGAGATTCTCACACAGCTTCTGTTGTTGTTACAGGATATGATTACACTGTAAGTTACAATAACAGGAACATTTAAAGCTCAAATCAATATTTCGTATATTCGACGTAATATGAGACGGCAGCCGTGTGCAGAGCAGCAGCAGCAGCAGCACTGCTCACTGTGTTTGGCCCAGTGTTTTGGCTTTAAGTCATATTTCATGTATAGTCGGAGCCTCCACATCCTTCATTAACTGTGTTTTGAGGAGCAGACGGCCTGTAATAAACCCACCGGACACGACCTGCAGCAGCACATAGCAGATGAAGCCGGTAACTGGGTGGTGAAGAAGTGAAACGTGGAGCTGAATAGATGCTTCGGTTGAGGAGTTCAAACCAGAGCTAAAGTCTACCTGACTAATGTTCACCAGGACAACGTAAATGTAACGTTAATCTGCAGGTTTGACTGTAAAAAACTAGATAATAGCATCAAAAAATGAATCCTACTTCTGATATAGGAAACATTTAGTTAATCAAAAACACAATGTGACAAAAACAGTGATAAAAGCATGAAGCAATAAAAAACAACAACACACTGCGACACCTTTCTAGATTGACTTTAGATGATGAAATGTCGTCACTTTATTTTTTTGTGAATCTTCCATGAAGACACTAAAGTCCCATGTGGTGAAAATCCATTTTATTGTGTCGTACATCCTGAAAACTTGTGTTTAAAAAAAGTGTGAACAAATGTTCAGCTGTTGGCTGCAAGAGTGAACACGAGAGTCTTCATGCACCACCAGCATGTGAGGAACTGAACACCCAGTGCATTATTACTGATGGTAATGTCACCACAACATTAGGAGAATCCTGAGTGTTAGCATGTCGCACGGCTAATGTGGCTAAGTTTTAACCTACAGGTCTGAGTTTTGTGGGAACCCTGAGGGACAACCAGAGACGGTGGAAACCTGAATTCAAACCACAAACAAGGATTTTGTTTTCATGTTCAATCTAAACTCAGCTGCTGTTTCCATCCGTTAGCTTCTCTCCTGCTCTCTGTGCTCATAAACTGCATTTTAATATCAGCTGAAAGTTATTTTTCTGTTTCTGTTGTCAGACGGCAGAAGAAGGACGAAGCAGAAGCCCGTTAAGACTCCACGTTAACGATCTGAAAGGTGCTAAATATTGATTTTATTACAGCAACATCATCTGACTGATTAAAAAAGACATTATATGTAGAATCATTGCTTAGAGAAAAAGTGACAAAGTTCTGGTGTCACATCTGTGTTAGCTGCTGTGGCTACCTGTCAGGTTCAGAGAGAGTGTTCTTCCTGAAGTGGGCGGGGCCAGCAGCAGCTCAGGTGCACTTAAAGCTACAGACACTAGAACAACCAGGATTTATGCAGTCCTGTTGGAATTAAACACCTCAGTGGTGTTTTCAGCTGTGAACTTGGAAAACACATTTTTATTAATTTGCTGAGAAGAGGCTCAGTGTGGCGCTTTTAATTTAACTTTACTCCCCGCGGCGTTAACCTGACGCATCTGTTGCTGCTTTGCTTTATGTTCCATCGATTGTGCGTTTTTATTCCATCTTCTGTTTGGATCTTTGTGTTGCTGACTTCATGCAGCCAGACTTTGTTATTGTCACCGAACCCATCCGTCACATTTGTCAAAAACACACAACGAGATACGAAGCTGCCGCCGCCGCAGTTCTCGATATGGATTTTTCTGCTAAAAATCCTCTTTAAATTCAATATTTAGAGAGACGTTTCAGAGGCTTTTCATCAACCTTTCAACACCTACGAAGGAAAAAAGACAAAGGATGTTTAATTTTTCAGCGGCAGCCTGCAGGACTTTTGATATCCGTGGAGGTTAAACCTTGTATTATTCTTTAATTCACAACTTTGATGAAGAATGTAAGGGTTTTCGGTGCAGCAGGCAGCCATCTTCGCCGACTCAGGGCTCTCATTGATCATCGAGGTGAAACTCGCAGCTGCAGGATCTTTACGAGGCAGCTGGTGGTCCTGACACTGCAAAGAGGAGTGTTAGCTGAGGTGTGCTCTCCTGGAGCTGCTGCACTTTATCAGCAGCGAGCTGGAATACATAAGTTGTTTATCTGCCGCTGCCTTTTTATCGCACAGACGTTCATTTGTTCTTGTCTTTACGGGCGTCCCCATACGCGCAGTTTGTTTTGGAACGGTTTCTCTTTTATTGTTTGTTATGGAAGAAGTTGAGCCGCTGCGACCGTGAAAATGTTTTAATCCAACTGTTACCTCGACCTAATTATCCCGCGTTTGAATTATTACGCCGCACATTTAGAGATACAGTGCAGGAGGAATGACATCAATTTAAGAGCAGATTGGGGTTTCTCTTTTTTCCCCTGCACCCACTTTTCTTTTCTCATCCTTTCTCACCTTTGGGATTTGTTGAAAAATGAACCAATATTCACGCCAGCTTTGTGATCAAGGTTGATGGATGGAAGGCAGCAAATGATCAGCCAGACTCTGAGGCTCGTGTGTCTTCAGACGCCGCCTCATTTGCCAGCTTATGCACAGCTAAAGGTTGTACGGAGGTAAGTTTGTCTTGGGTAAGGGGACTTTTTTATGTTGTCGAACACGAGGATGTGGGATAAGATATGTTGCCTTAATTATGCATCCACACGCTGCAGCTTTGGGTTTTTCTCTCTGGGGCCTGGATTAGCTTCATTGTTTGAGACGTTTATTTTAGAAAGAGTCTTAGGGATTGTTTTAGGATGTAAAACACTGGTTTGCGGGTTCTGTTTTAACATGTCGATGTTATAAAAATAGAAACTTTAACTTAATGTGAACCAGTCTTCTGGCCTTTAAAGAGTCTCAACTTCAACCCCAGACGGATAAACTGGATGCTTGATTGTGAACGAGGCCTTATTTCCAAACATTAGCAACACAAATCACAAGTCAAGACGTGCCTGGAGTTCTCACCAGCAGCCAAACGCTGAGCAGACACAGGACATGTCTTCATGCTGACGGGATCGATGCGCAGTCTAAATGGTAAACGGTCTGCACTTATATAGCATTTTGATCCAAAGC
>NW_007577950.1:262366-267164 GCF_000690725.1 Stegastes partitus
CAGGACTTCTTGGAGTTTAGAGCGTTCACCTCCATGACGCTGAATGTTGTTATTGGATGTAATGAGCTGCAGAAGCATCCAGTTTGTAATTTCTGTGAATATTCTCAGAAGAACGCAGGATAAGATCACGTTCGTATCAGATTTCTGGTGCTGAAGCGAGTTGATCGACATCACAGTATGAGACCTACATCTGAACCTGATGTATTTCCTGTCCTGCCGCCTCCTGCTCTGCTCCACGTGGTCAGTCTTTGTGACGAGGTCCCTCCTACTCCTCCTTCCTGAGGCCCAGCTAACCCAGATGTTTCTGGACTCCTTGTCCGCTGCATGTTTAGCATCGCTGCGTTTCTGGTCTTAAACCCAGCTCCTGCCTGGAACTGTGGCCTGCAGCAAAACATCGCTGCAAATCCCACACCAACGGGACGGAGATGAATAATGTAATGATGTCTAATGAATTCACATCCCTGCTCATGTAGTTGTTTATTTCAGAGCTGGATATCGCTGGTTAAGATAAGAGATGCATCTGTTACGGACTCATGCAGCTGCTCTTTTATCTGTACAGGCAAGCTGATAACTTCATGATCAGGACGATTGTTCTCGGTTTGTCTGGTCAGCTCTGCTTTAACCAAAGTCTCAAGTCCTTTAAGCTGGACGTGTGACACATTATTGTTGTAAAGCTTCTTGTTTTAGTGATTAAACTGAAGCTGATGTAACGACAAGCATCTATAACACTAAACAGAACCAGCATTATGAGCTTTTTGATCCTGAGAGGCAGATTTACATCCTAAACCTCCTTTTCCTGATATTACCTTTTGACTTTTCAGTCATTTCAGAGGGCGTATTTTTTGTTTTTGTCACATTTTCACTCTCTGTGGGTTCATGTCTCACTGCAACATAAAGTCCTGTTGCTCTCTGGAAACAGAACAACCATGAAGGAGGAGAGACAACTAATAATAATAATAGTTATAAAAATCATCTAAAAGAAAGAAGAAAAAGATGAATTTCTTTGATTATTTTTGTTCCAGAAATGGTAAAAACCTGGAATCAACATGTACAACACTTTCCAAATGCCCACAGGTGACAAAAGTAAACTTTAAATACTGTAGATATCATAGAACTTGATTTTTAATTTGCTTTCATGTTTGTCTCCTCTCTGCTCTGTGTGAACCTGTCTGCAGTTCAGCCCAAAAGCACTATTTGTTCTGGATTTACAGAATTTTACCCATTTGTGTTTGTTTTTAGGGTTTTTTGCACATTTTTCAATAAGACACACACAATAAAATGTTTTTTTAATGAAATCCTATTATTTTAATCCTAGATGCAGTTCATTTTCCCAATGAAACCAAAAGTCAGACATGAGAAGGACCAGAAAGAGTCAAATCTGATCATTCTTTCACCTTCGACTCTGCTCCACGGTGCTCCACTGTGACAATATTAATACATGTTGGAACTAAAAACCAACTCTGAAGAAGAAGAGTGCTGTCTGGAAAACCTCATCTGTCTGTGCATTTCACTCACGATGCGTCTTCTAGCAGATAAAAAACACCATATGGGCACGATAACAAGGTAAGAAAGTGGATTTTCACTGGAGGGAGTCTTTAAATATCCACCAATTAACAGCACAAGGAGGAAACGTTGCTTGTCGATGTTCCTGTGAGGACGTCGTTCCCCAAGAAAACATCCACAGACTCATTTTTATAGTATTTACTGCACAAATTGAATAATGTACAGGAACAGCGATTAAAGGAGTTAAATACAGATAGATGCAGCTCAGCATTGCAGCAGAGTTTCTGATGACGTCCAGATGGCTGTTCTGCCTCCGTCTGAGGAGAACGTCTTGGCTGTGGTTCTGCTGCTCTGCTCCTTTAGCTCCTGCAGCACTACTGGGACCCGGTGACGGGAGGCTTTGTCCACCGGGATCCTGGTCCCACGTCTGAGCTCAGCACCAACAAATTAACTCTGAACGTCTGGAAACCTTCCAGCCTTCTCAGACTCTGTGCAGCTCCACCTGTTGCACGCTTTTCGGCGGTGTAAGTTTTTTTTTTTTTCCGACCGCACAATTAATCCGCCGTTAATTGCGATTTCGCCTTTCGCAAATTAATTAAACTCGACCGAGTGAGATGCTGACGCGACTGCTCTGGTGCGTCAAGTCAAGCGCTCCCCGTGCACCAGTAAACTGTCTCACCAGTCATCGGTGATTAACTGGCCTCGCTAACACAGCGATGGCTTCGGGCGCCTTTTCACTACGACAGCAAACGGAACAACATTTCTGTGCTGCGTTAGATCGTCTTCGCTTGGTGCTGCATGTTAATGGTTGCACGGTAAGAAGACTTTGGCTGGAATTTCTCTGTTATTCAGACTTTTTATCCACTAAAAGCACAAAAATGTGAAATTGTGACTTAAAACAAAGACCTGAGTTTACTTCTTCTTGCTTTTAGGGTTGTTTTTAACTTCTTCTTTTGTCTTTTGGGTGCAAATTTGTTTTTTTAAAGCATATTTTTAAAATAAGACAAAAAATAAAAGGGATTTTGACAACATTTAGTTCAGATTTGGTTAAGTCTACCGACCAAACTGCACATCACAAACACTTTCTCTCCGTGACTGAGGCTTTCATTCACATTTAGTTGTTTTCTGCACCAAAAATGTGACTTTCTGACCTGATAACTCCTAAAACAGAGACCTGTGCGTACGTCTTCCTTTGCTATAGTTTGATTTCTTTATCCGACACGTTCTGCTGTTTTCTGCTGCCGTGTAAAGGTCATGTCCAACATGTCAGTCTGCGTGTTTAAAAGGTCACGTTGGACAAAACGTCAGTCTGAAGAACGTAGTTTAACTGTCGTCAGCTTCCTCTCTCACATCAGCCTCTTATGAATACGTCATATACAGCTTTCAGAAAAGAGACGGTGATTGTTGGCGGAGCAGTTTGATGTATATGGANACGATGTTGTCATGAACTAAACATACTTGCATTAGTCTAAACGTTTATGCTAAAGCAGGTGTGATGTTTTATGAGGTTGCTGAAGCCATTTGGTGCCGTCTGAACCCCCAGAACCCACCAGTGTGTTAGAGGCATGCAGTACTTGAGCTAACCACCTGTGGCATGCTGGTGAATCTGGAAAATTAGTCAAATCAAAACTTATAATGACGAAGGAGTTCATCCAAAAATCACCTTTGCAAAAAATACAGCGTTTGCTTTCACCAGATTCTGTAAATGTTCTGAACTCCTCAGCACAATGAAGAGGTCATTAGCAACAGTCACGTACCAAAGCTTTCAGTTGAACTGCAGGCAGTGTTTTCACAAAGCAGATAGAGAACGTGTTCATAACATAACTATATAGAAAACATCTACAGTCTGAAGAGCCACAGTGTCGGAAACACAAAAACACGGTACATGCTGATTCAATGTTTAGATTTTTTTTTTTGTCAGATAAACAATAAAATAAATTCGTTTTT
The DNA here is from genome assembly GCF_000690725.1 of Stegastes partitus. Lineage (NCBI taxonomy): Eukaryota > Metazoa > Chordata > Actinopteri > Pomacentridae > Stegastes > Stegastes partitus. The sequence goes on from NW_007577950.1 coordinate 265,817, forward strand.
GTTCTTTCTTCAAGTTTTATGGACTTATAAGTCAGTTACAGTGCACCACAGACTAGCCGTGGTTGTTCTGTTTCCATAGAGCTGCAGGACTTCTTGGAGTTTAGAGCGTTCACCTCCATGACGCTGAATGTTGTTATTGGATGTAATGAGCTGCAGAAGCATCCAGTTTGTAATTTCTGTGAATATTCTCAGAAGAACGCAGGATAAGATCACGTTCGTATCAGATTTCTGGTGCTGAAGCGAGTTGATCGACATCACAGTATGAGACCTACATCTGAACCTGATGTATTTCCTGTCCTGCCGCCTCCTGCTCTGCTCCACGTGGTCAGTCTTTGTGACGAGGTCCCTCCTACTCCTCCTTCCTGAGGCCCAGCTAACCCAGATGTTTCTGGACTCCTTGTCCGCTGCATGTTTAGCATCGCTGCGTTTCTGGTCTTAAACCCAGCTCCTGCCTGGAACTGTGGCCTGCAGCAAAACATCGCTGCAAATCCCACACCAACGGGACGGAGATGAATAATGTAATGATGTCTAATGAATTCACATCCCTGCTCATGTAGTTGTTTATTTCAGAGCTGGATATCGCTGGTTAAGATAAGAGATGCATCTGTTACGGACTCATGCAGCTGCTCTTTTATCTGTACAGGCAAGCTGATAACTTCATGATCAGGACGATTGTTCTCGGTTTGTCTGGTCAGCTCTGCTTTAACCAAAGTCTCAAGTCCTTTAAGCTGGACGTGTGACACATTATTGTTGTAAAGCTTCTTGTTTTAGTGATTAAACTGAAGCTGATGTAACGACAAGCATCTATAACACTAAACAGAACCAGCATTATGAGCTTTTTGATCCTGAGAGGCAGATTTACATCCTAAACCTCCTTTTCCTGATATTACCTTTTGACTTTTCAGTCATTTCAGAGGGCGTATTTTTTGTTTTTGTCACATTTTCACTCTCTGTGGGTTCATGTCTCACTGCAACATAAAGTCCTGTTGCTCTCTGGAAACAGAACAACCATGAAGGAGGAGAGACAACTAATAATAATAATAGTTATAAAAATCATCTAAAAGAAAGAAGAAAAAGATGAATTTCTTTGATTATTTTTGTTCCAGAAATGGTAAAAACCTGGAATCAACATGTACAACACTTTCCAAATGCCCACAGGTGACAAAAGTAAACTTTAAATACTGTAGATATCATAGAACTTGATTTTTAATTTGCTTTCATGCTCGTCTCCTCTCTGCTCTGTGTGAACCTGTCTGCAGTTCAGCCCAAAAGCACTATTTGTTCTGGATTTACAGAATTTTACCCATTTGTGTTTGTTTTTAGGGTTTTTTGCACATTTTTCAATAAG
>NW_007577950.1:267869-302688 GCF_000690725.1 Stegastes partitus
TGACGTGTGAGGCAGGAAACAAGGAACGGTGAAGAGGGAAGTGAACAAACAGGTGCTCTCATATCATCGAGTCGTGTTTGTGTCGGTTTCAGGTGTCTCCATTCACCTGCCAGCCAAGAACGCTCTCAGAACCTTCAGCTAACCAGACAGTTGGATTCTTAGCAGCAAACTCCCGTTTCTTTTCTCCACCACATGTTGGTGTCGTCTCATCACCGCAGGAGTCTGTTAAACATTTAATTCTCAATTACTGTTTACACAGATGTCAGAGGACCTTTAATTTGATCGCTCACGCAGGATTTTAACCGAAACGAACCAAACATTTCGCAGCGAGGGAAGTTGTTCTGCTCTGCTCATGGACCAGAAGACGGCGTTTTGGGATCTGATAGCATGTACATGTGTGAATGTCATCGTTTCTTTCTTTCTTTTGGGATAAAAAAACGACACAGAAACAGAAACAGAATCAGCTGCTGCTCAAACACATTTCTCTGAGCGTAGACTTTGTGTCACGCTGACTTCAATCAAAATGTGATTTGCAATTTATGAACAAGTTAAAAAACGAAAAAAAGAAAAATGATCCAGTTGGATTTTAAAAGCCGGAAAAAAAATACCGGTATGGGCTGTTATAAAATATAGCATATATAGCATATAAAATATGCTTCGTTAAAACTCATCTCTACAGATCGTTACTGTGCTGTCAGCTTTATTTCATGCACCTGCCGTTCATATTGTTCAGTAATTAAATATGTTTTTCAGCAGAAATCATGCATTTCCACGGTCATGCCAGCAAAGTTTATGCTAGCATCCAACATCTGAAGCTAACCAGTGTGTGAGAGCTTCTATCCAATCAGTGGGTCTTCTTATTGGACACCCGCCTTTGTTTATTCACATTTTGATTTTTTTTCATTGAGTCTCATTTTTCACTGCAGTCTGAAGTCCTGCAGCTCAACAGAAACGGCACAACCATGACTAGAAGGAGAGACGATGCAACGATGAATTTTACACAAGATGGCACCGTTATAACCAAGACAACAAACACAAGCACTGGATTTCTTTGTGAAAAATCTTCAACCCCAACTAGTTTCTGAGCTTTTTCTTCTTCTTCTTCTCCTGATGCACTTTTACACACTGTGGGCTCATTTTCCACTGCGTTATAGAGTTTGAAACGGTTATAATTCCACAAATCAGGAAAAATAAAACTGAATTTGAAAACAAAAAAATAACTAAAAATGTACTCAACATGTACAACAGTTTTCCAAGTACTCACCATGGTTACCAATATTGGAAAAAAATAAAAATAAAATGTTCACTCTGCATTCTCGTCTCTTCTGTTGAAGCACGACCTGCAGTTCAACCGAAAACTCCCTGAATTTTTCTCACACGACCGTCAGTTGCAGCTTCATCACTAATGTTGGTCTTATTGCATCAAGGACTGCAGAATTTTTTGTTTTTTCCAGAATCATGTTGTTGTTATTGGTTGATTTTTTTAACAATTTTTTAATCAAGACATTTAGAATAAAGCGATTTTGAGGAATTCCTACGATAGGTATGTATTACTGCATGTGGTGAGTTCAAGGACATCCAGAAAGTTAAAAATCCAACAATTCTTTCTGGTTTTATGGTTTCTAGCTCTGATGAATGGTGTAGTTTCAGCTGGTTCTGAACGCACCCTTTTAACCCGGTTTTGGGGTTCAGAGGGTGAAGCTGACTCAGCTCATTTAAAACCTATTTTTTCAGAAAGTTTTGCTGAACTTCACTTTATCACAGCGTTGATGCAAAGTCTAAAAATAAAGCCCACCCTGCTACCATCCTGTCCCTCAGCCATGTAGCATGAAGACGTTTCATGTGTCCCATCAGACTCTCTGTTTAAGATTCAAAAGCCATCAGGACTGTTTACAATCTGAAGTTCCTGCGGGAATCAGCGCGCCTTTAGAAGCCAAACGAATTTAAAGCTAATTGGAATTTAAAAAAAAAAAGAAAAAGATTTTTCAACAAGGATTTTTATTTTTGTGAAGCCATAAAAAAAAGGAGCTTGTGCTGCTTTGTTTTGCAGCCATCCATCTGTCTTTGTGTTTGCAGATTTAGGGTCACAGTCACAGCTGGTTAAGCAAAGTGTCCCAGGTGTCTGCTCCTCCTGCTGCTTCCTCCAGATGCAGGATCCTGGAAGTCGCTCCTACACCGGCGACGGAGACGTCGTCCCTGCAGCCGGCGCACACTCCGGGTCCGCCGGAGGATTTTTCTCCCACTTGTTTACGCGTGGTGTCCTGAAGGGAGGCTCCCCGGTGGCGCCTCGGTGCCGCACACAGAGAAGCAGATGCCGGTTTTTATGTTGAACGGCTCCGACGCACACATAGTGCCACTTAAAAGCGTTCTAAACTCTTAATGCCAGCTTGTTTTTAGTGTGCTAGTGCAGCGTCTGCAGCCGCTTTGGTACTTCAAGCTACGTCGAGTGGTTAAAGCGCTTTTCTTGTTATTTACCGACAAAGTTAAGATGAATGGCTCGATTATAGCGTCTGAGTTTAATTGCATTTTGCCCCAAATCGTGTTCACCTCTTTGCAGAGTGTCTGTCAGCTTTGAAGCCACACTTCTGCGAAACGTAAAGTTAACGAGGTTGTTGATGCGCTCGTGGAACGCTGTCCCGCCCCTCCTGAAGGCCTCGGAGACGTCGGTGGACATTTGAGGTGACAGGAAAACGATCCGTTCTCGTCTTGTCATTCGTGGCATCATGTGATTTAAATAAAGCTGCTGTGGCGTCCAATGAAGAGGCAGCTGTTAGTCAGATGAATTATTTCTGAATATCACCTGTTTATGTGAGCTCAGGTAACGCTGGAGGTGCAGAGCGAGCAACACTTGTTTGTTTTCCACAGCTTCCTCCTGTTTTCTGTTCAGGAGTCCAGGTTAGAGGCCCGTCTCTTGTTTGTTCTCTGGTTATTTTGAGCGAGGACGGTTTGAGGGCTCTGCAGTGAAAAGAACAAAAACTGCTCTGGAACTAAAATATTTGTTTTCTGTCAGAGGGAGAAGAGTTGGGAAGCAACTCCCGGTTAGCATCACCTGATGGGTGTCCTCTAAAGCCTCACCTGGATTAATAGTCAGGAGTTCGTCACCAGGTGAGCAGGTCAAAAACTTTCTGTGCACAATTGGTTGATTTGAACTATTTTCCAACAAAAAAAAACATAAAATGTGACTTTTAGTTTTCACCAGCTGCATGCTGAGGTTCTATCTTCCATCAGTGCATGTTGTGTGACTCACGTACATCCCAGAAACATGGATATAAACTGTGAGGAGATTCTTTATTAAGGAGAAAATTAAATTGTTATCGGTCGAGACATCTCGTGATACTGAATGCAGTTCAGCTGGAAAGGCACAGATTTTTGTGTTCAGTCAGTCGCAGCTTCTCAGTGGAGCTGAAGAAGAAAGAATTATTAGTTTTAACAGAATCTGGTGTAAACAGTTTATTTTAAGTAGAATAAAAGGATTTTAAAGAAGAAATAAAGTGAAGCTTCAGTTTGATTACGCTTCACACACGATGAGGTCACGTACCGTCAATTCAATTATATTATAGAAATATTTCTGTTTTTATACTTTCTGCCTTAAATCAATGATGAGATTTTATCAATTTAGTGTAACTTAAGACTATTTCTTTTTTTTTTTAAAGGAAACTTTCATGACTGGACCAAACAGTTCAGGGGATCTGTTACGTATAATAGATGTCTATGTACGTTTTATTCTATTTGGCTTCTCTAAGAATACAAATAAATGCTATTTAATGAATATAAATCTATGTTTACTATGATCTAAATAAATAAATATATAAATTAATACACCATTTATTTTTTTTAAATTTGCATATGTATTCAAAACATTTTCAAAAAATGTCAGAAATTCTGAATTGTATTTTTTAAAATGGTTAAATAAATAAATATGTGGATTAATGCAACAGAAAAAGGCGTACATGCTAAACAACATATGTTTTATTTAAACAGATTTATTCTCCCATTTCTATCAATCATAAAGTGATTCTTGTCTCTTCACTGTTTGCATGATGTGTTTTTTTACATTTTACACATTTTGGATTGAAGAACAGTTATTTAAGACATACAGTCGTGGTCTTTATTCTGAATAATCTCCATGAGCGTCTAACGAGGACGCGCTGAACGTTCCTCTGCAGACCGACGCCGCCCTCCCGGCTTCGTGTACGCTCAGGTGTGCTCGCGGCTTTTCCTCCTCCCGCCGACCCGGCGCCGCTCCGTGTTGCCGCTCGGCTGAACATTAAATCTGCTGAAGGGCCGAGTTTATTTTTCTTTGCTTTTGAAGGCCATATTTATCGTTTTCAATTATCTCAGTTCCATAAAAGCTGACCCCTGCTCTCTGCAGCGCCGCGGAGAGGAACGCGCCGGGTCCGAAATGTGCTCTGTATGCTAAAGATGCTCCGATCACGGCCTGTGTTTTATTTATTTTCTATATCCAGCAAGTTGCATGAAGACGCTTGTACAGACACTGAGCTTCGTCTGCGGCGTCTTTAAAACCTTGAAATCCAAACAAACTCGCCATAACTCTCCGCAGACGCCCAAGTCCACCCCCTTCTCTGGGAGCGATAGTAACATCAACACGCTTCTGATGTTAATAGTAAATTAATAACAGCCTGGATGTTAAACTCTCATTATCTTGTCATGAGATATGCTGCTGGCCCGGGGGCACACAGCCGGCAACGGCTCCCTTTGAACGGGGAGAGTATCAGCCGAGCCCCCCTCTGTTCGCCATTTCAAAGCAACTGCTGCAATGGACGGAAAACGATGCCATCTGCACGAGCGCCTCGACTCCCACCCACTCTCAGCACCCAGCGTAATCTCCTTTTTATGTTGATTGTCTGCACTTGTGATTATGAAGTGTGTGCGTACCTGCGTCCACGCCTGCGCCACAGAGCACATGTGTGGGTAAAACCACGAGACGCGCTTTGGCAAGACGATGACGGAGGGCTCGTTTGGAGGAAGGCATCGTGGAGCGACGCCGGTCCATTTAGCAGGGCGGAGAGGTTGGACATTACACGCATAATGCTTATTGTTAAGCTGTTAGCAAATGTAGCTGCAGTGCTTTGGAGCTCGATGGGAACCTGAGTGACACGACTGCTGCCGACTGAGTCCAGCACTCTGCACACATCGTTTAGGTTTTCTAACATAATGAGGCAGTGACGGTTTAACTTTTGGAGTTTTTAAAACAAAATAGACCAAATGAAGTGATTTTAAGATGAACTTTTGCAATCCCGAAGGAAGTTCTGGTGCCAGATATCGCTCAGAAAAAAACTAAATGACACAACAGAAGAAATGCAGCACCTAGAAATTAGAAAGAAATATGACATAAGCATGATGCAGTACTGAAATAAAATAACGTGAAATATTGCACATTAAACTGAAATGTGACACCTGAGAAATGCAAATATGAAATATTACACATTACATATTGCACAGAAACGGATTTTGCACAAACTACTTAGATGTAATTTTGCAAAACCGATTGTTTAGATCAACATGTTTGATGTTTCAGCTGTTATTCCAACAGATAAATCCCAATTTAAAGCTTAATTTTGGTTAATTTCCCGACAGAATCCCACAAATCTTGCAGATATGTTTGTTCCTACACGTTCTGTCTTTAACTAATAGTGTAATTTTGGGCATTTTTTACAAACAAACATGTCTTTCCAATTCACTGATTTCTGACCATCCAGCATCACTTTTTTTTAGTGAGTCCCCTTTAAGAGCAGATCATGATCATGACTGGTCTGAACAGTCCCGGGGAGTCTTTATGTACAGACATGGCTTCACATGTTTATTCCATCCTTGCTTACATGCATAACACACGTGTCGATATCCCCATCAGCTTATCATTAACCTCGCGTGTGCAGAGTTTAACCATCTGAACCGTTCTCCTCCTCCTCATCAGCCGCAGAATCGTTTGACCGCAGCTACGTTTTAAAAACCAGCTAATAGGAGCAGACAGCATCAGGCATTAACGCCGGCTCCTTATCTGTATCCAGGTGAGCCAGAGGTGCAGTTCACGTTTCCACAGCACCCCTGTGATGTGAATATTATTCACCACTGCTTCTCGGTTTCATTAAATCAAGGTTGGCTCACTGTGAATAAGGGAGTAACTTTATATAGGCGCCCGCCGTGTGTGTGTGTGTGTGTGTGTGTGTGTGTGTGTGTGTGTGTTTTCATATGGGGTCATTTTACAACCATTTCCATATAATGTTTGAAAGATTCAGGAGTCACGAGGGGCTTTTTGCCGTCCTGTTGCAGCACCATGAATTCTACCAGACATAACTGTGACTCTCAGTCCCGTGTTGGAGCGGTCGAATGTTTAGGGAGAAAAAATGACATCAGCACACAGAGAGTTTAGATGCTGCGTAATTACATGCACACAGAAAGAGAACATTTTTAAATGACTCAGAGAACTAATTAACCCTCTGAACTCCGAGCGGTTTCTGGGTGTTTTCCTTCCCTCACTGTGGACTCGTTTCTCAGTCTAATATGAAGTCTGTGAAAACACAACAACCACAACTAGAAGTAGAGAGAACTCAAAAACGTCTTCTGTGCAGTTTGATACGGTTAAAATCAACATAAATCATTAAAAAAAAATGTTGAATTTCTTTATTTATTTGACAAAAATTGCAAAAAAATAAACACATGCACTGTTCCTCCAAGTGCCCACAGCTGTTGGTGTTATTGGAAAAAATAAAAAATTACAAGTTCTGGAAACTCCAGAGAGACGTTCCTGAATGCATCTTGCTCCTCTGTGCGCCATTCTTGCGCCACGTTGAGTTCATTTTTTTCATCAATTATGTTTTATTTGTGTCAACACGGCCTGAAGTTCAAGTGAAACGAACAGCTTCAGCTGTGCATCGAATGATTTTCATAGAATATTATGATTTCAGGTTTAAATTTAGTTAGTTTTCCTGACAGAAGATGATTAGAGTAACCTCAGAAAGCTGTAGCAGATATATCTCCTGCTTTCTCCAATTTCTGCAAGTCAATGAATAATCTATCTATCTATCTATCTATCTATCTATCTATCTATCTATCTATCTATCTATCTATCTATCTATCTATCTATCTATTGGAATAAATGGTAAAAACTACAGATATATATTTTTCTGTAGAGTCCCTGATTTTTTTGTCATATGAAGATTCTTACAAAATCTGGTTTAAGCAAATGGTTTATATTTGGCAGATTTTTAGACTAAAGTTACGTCGATGAAGTTTCGCTATTTTCGTCTTAAATTTAATTCTTATTTCCGATGGAGCGGCTCATAACAGATGAGGCCGTTAACAGTTGATTATTCTTTCTGTTTTTTTGTGGCTCTGGTAAAAGGCAACTAACACGCCTTTCAAACCCTAAAATGCCACTCTGACAAAGAAAACCCCCGAGATTAGCCCCAGCGGGAGTGAAAAAAAAAAAAGAAAGAAGACAGACACCTTGAGACGAGCTGCCCCGGTGCCATTAGAGTCCAGCTCTCTGTGTGTTGGTGGAGGCCAGTGAGTCACCGTCCTGCTCCTGCTGAGCTGCTCTGGAGCTTCACCGGGAGGCAGGTGATGCCTCACATGTTGCTGTATCATCATCTATAAAAAAAAGACCTGGTCGATGAATAAATACCGGCGAATTTCCATCCCCTAATCTCTGGATCCACCACCGGCAACAGAAAGACATCTGTATTTGTTTTTATCTCTGACCCGCCGTTGCACTCGTCCCCTGTGGAAACCAAACCCTCCCCTCCCGCTCTGTGAGGACTCTGTCTTGCTCACGGTGTCGCCGTCTCTGCCGGCTGTCAGGATCCGTCCCCCGAGCAATCTGCCATCCCCCCCTCCGGCTAAGCCACTGTGGGTGAGAGGCTGCCGGCCGGCTGTTTTCTCCTCACAGCGTCCGTGAGTCGTAGAAACCGTTTGTTGTTTTTTTTCCTCCTCTTTTTTTATTTCAGGGTTGTGACGGTGGAGCTGTGAACCTTCAGTAGGGCTACTGTCTTCTGATAATCTGCCAATTACCAAGTCCTGCTCGGTGTCAGGAGACCCCCCACCGCCGCCGCCGCCGCCGCCCGCTCCATCTCCACCCTTTCTGCTGTCTCCATGGTAACCTCTTCTGGGGCCGACAGAATAGCAGCGGAGGCAGAATGAACTCAGGGATTATCATTTGACAACAACTGCAGGTCCTTTTTATCCCATCCAAAACCACACTGGGCAAATCGTTTTTTAACAGGCCGAGCATTTATTTTTTTTCTCCGGTGAAGCAGCGTTTGTAAAGGCGGTGATATCCCTCGCCGCGCCGCACGATAACAGACAGTGGAGCTGCTTGAAAGGGGAGACAGACGTGGTTTGTTAAACGTATTTGTGGATGTCAGTGAACGCAGCGTAATGTGCACAACGCACAATAAGTTTGTGTATAACTGGGACTTCTCCTCCACCTCTGCAACCTGCGACGCTCCCGTCATATTAGTCCAAATAACAGCCGATAGGAAAAAAATCCAATTAAGCTAAATCGTCCACAGGAGTCGCATCGGCCCACAGAGACGATTTAAACGAGATCAGACACTAACGACGTAAACCGTCACTTTGCGATGCCGCACTACAGCAGAGTGCGTCGTCTTCTATGAGTTTGTAAGGAGGCCGACGCAGCGGTGCTTTAAAGTTTGTGAATCCCAGAGGAAGGTCTGTATGTCAGCACCAAAAACACCGACAGATTCTCACACTAGTCCAAAAAGCAGATCAACAGAACCGTCAGTGTGAATGGATTTAGGTTCATCCCGTCATATGAACACCACAGCATCTTCACTGGATTAAGATCAAGACTTCGACGTTCCAAAACTTTCTCCTTCTTTCACCATTTTTTGGTAAAATGACTTTGTTATCTTCCTGTGTGATCCACTTTCTCCTTGTATTCAGTTTAAAGGACAGAACTACTGACATGTTCCTCTTACGTTGCTGGTATGATTCAGATTTCATTGTTCCACTGAGCTGCTCTGGCCCAGATGCTGGTTATCAGAACAGAACCCAAACACAGGCACCAGAGGCGCGCTGCAGAAACAAAAGGTGAAGGTGAGGTGAACACAAGTCCAGGAGGTAAATCAAAAACCAGCGCAGGGAGCCGGCAAAGTGAAGCAACAGCACGGGGATAAACCAGAGCAGCAAAAAGGCTCCAGAAACTAATAGCACACATCAGAAGCACCACGAGGAGCTCAGGCAGGTGAACTTAGAGGAGAGCTCAGGCAGGTGAACTTAGAGGAGAACTCAGGCAGGTGAACTTAGAGGAGAACTCAGGCAGGTGAACTTAGAGGAGAGCTCAGGCAGGTGAACTTAGAGGAGAGCTCAGGCAGGTGAACAGACGAGGAACGAGGGAAAGAACAGCGACTAAATACACGATGAGCTGATTGATGAGATGCAGGTGAAGCCAATGAGGGCGGGGCAGCGATCAGGAACGGAGGGAAAACACACAACAAAGATCCTGACCTTCCTCCCAAAGTAAAGTCCTGTTCTGGTCTCATCTGTCTGGTTTGTCCACATGGTTCTAGTTAGCCAATGTGAGAAACGCCTTTAGCTGCTCAGAGGCTACGTCGTGAACTTAGAAACGATAACAGTCTTTGGGGTGATATTTGTTTTTGGACTCTTCCAGAGGGCCGGACGACAAAACCAGAAGAGAGTTTGAGATTTAGGCCACGTGTACACATAAAAATAACGGATCTATGTTTTCAGAAATAACATCGTTCACACCAGATCGTTTTCAAAAAAGTCTATCTGCATAAACACGTCGTTAAGAGCTGCTATGAGCTGCCAGACCTACAGGGGGCATTGTAACGAGAAGCATACAGCCATGCTAGCCAATCAGAATCCTGGAAGAACGAAACCTTCTTGTTACTTCAACGATAATGGGGTGGTTTGTTTGGACCGACAGAGACGTGGAGCTGCTGCTACATGTGCTGTTAGAGACACAACAAGGAAACACTAGAAAACGTTGATCGTCAGTCCAATTATATGGACGAAGCCAAACTGTAAACATGGTCGCACACATGTGACCTGATGATGCTTTTGTCGCACACTTTGACGTCAAACTCCGCCTCCTTGTGTCTACATGTGAAGAGTTTTTCCAGATCTCCACTGTGGGCGGAGTTTTCAGAAATGATCGCTGTCGGCGACTCGTAGCTTCGTTTATGTGTGAACCAAAGACACACTGAGGTATCACCGTTTTAGCTACGTGTAAACTGGGCCTCAGTCTTGGGGTGATATTTGTTGGTGGACTCCTCCAGAAGAGATTGTGTTCTGAGTTTGGGATTTAAATTCCTTTCACCGATCCGTCTCCTGTCAGGTCTCTCCGAGCGTTACAGCTTCTCAACCTGTAGAGCTGCGTGTTCGTCGTCTCGGGGAATAAAGCCGTGCAGTTACAGCTGCAGGCGCGGCAGCACGACATCCATGGAGCTAATGATGCAGAACATGCATACGTATGACTTCATGCATGGTTGCACTGCTGGTGCTGCAGCTGACAGAACACTGTTATGACTCTATTGGCATTTATCACAAAGAATATTCAACCAGTGGCGTTCACTTCACTCTGATTTGGCTAAAAGAAAAAAAACAAAGGGATTTCCATGTATCATGTATTAACAGACCTAAATATTCAATATCATGTTTAAATGACTGAAGTTTGAAAAGTTTAATGAGCAGCTGTCGTGTCAGAAACAAGCAGCTGCACCGAGAGTCACCGAGCGGCAGAATAAATATATGAACTCACACAGTGTTCCAGCAGCAGCTCCTCTAAAGCTCGACGCTAAAACAACCTGTTCCTTCTGTTTCTGGGGTTATTTAGAGTCCAAACTTTTTGGAGATGGTTTTGTGATCTTGTCCAGCATGAGGAGCATCAACTCGTTGCTTTTGGGGGTCCTTAGAAATCTTCCCTTCTTCATGGTACGACAAACTGTCCTGTGAAGATGTGATTCTGACAGAAACAAAACGAGGCATCACATCTGTTCATCGTCCCGCTCACTGGAAACACCTGAATCTGGTCGTCACCCTCCAATTAACCTGTCGACCTCCAGGTTTACATCATTGTGCACCTCAGCTGCATCATTTTCTTCAATAAACGTGTCTTGTTTGTTTAATTGGAGTCTCCTGATCTACTTTCAGGACGTTTAAGCTCATATTTAAGCGCTGAGCATCCCAGGACGTCCCATACGTCGTCTCACATCGATGGGGGGGGATTCTGGCGTCACCTGTACGCAGCAAAAAGCAGATTTCACCTGAGCAGACCTTAAAGAGACGAGGTTTCAGGGACGTAATCCAAAATTATCGATTGAAAAAAATAAAACAAACGGAAAACAAAACAGGAGGCGTTATTGACGAAACGCCGCAGCAGGGTTGGTGTGACATTAACGTCTGAGAGCCGGCGCCATCGATTCAGTCAACACCAAAAACCTAAAAGTCCTTCTGTTTAATTTGCAGTCGAGGCTGCCGGTCGCTGCTCGGAACAAAAGCGTTCGCATTAAAACCAATAAAGAGAAGGAGCTCGAACTCGGCTGTGCGGCTTGGTGTCGTCACATCTGGCCAGCTGCCGATGAGAATCTCACCTGGCAGAGGAGCCGGAGGCCTGACGCATTACCGCGGCGGCGTCCCCAGAGACGCTGTCTGGGCTGTAACAAATGTCATCGGCGCTGGAAGGTCACATGTTACCTGGAGTAATACGGGAGGCATCTACAAATCATCCATTCAGCCCACAGCTCCGCGTTCAAGGTCCCTTTAGTACGTCTAAATTATTTCTTGTCACTTTCCGTCCACCCCGGCGGCGCTGTCTCTCCCGTCCGGCCCCTTAAAGCCTCAAACACGTGAGTGACGGGACATAACTGGATAGCTGAAGTGTACGTGGGCATCAAATTGCCTCCAATTTGACACGTTTGGCATTTTAAAATAAACTTCTGCATCCTTTACCGGAGCTGTTTTGTTTTTTTTTAGGTGATTGACGGAGAAAATGATTGTAGCAAAGCTCCGATCAGAACCCGACGCCGCTAATAGACGGGCGCTTGATTTGCATATTCATCACACCGAGCGTAAATCTCTGGAGGAAACCACTTAGAGGCACGTGTCAGCGAAAAACCCGCCTCGAACCTGCAGCCCGGGCGCTTAATCTGGCCGCGATCAGGAGCTCAGTCAATAAAGATTTAGTCTGAGACCTTGTCACGGGGGCTTTGCTGAGACGCGAGGCGAGCGGTACCTGGGATGTCGAGTATTTCGGGAGTCCTCCATCTGTGCTTCTTGTGTGGCTCATTTGCTCAGAGTAAACAAAGTCTGTCACAGTGAAATCCAGCAGCCGCCTCGCACCCATTTCTCTCTTCACATAAACGACACAAACAGAACCCTCGGAACCAGAAATCTGGACCAGCGGCAAACAAACGCTGCTCATTACCAAACGCTGCTTGTCGTCATCGCTCAGGGTTTCGCTGTTTTGACGCCGAAGCAACTTCTGCAGTCGGCTCTGAGTGATTTAAGGACAAGAAGAACTGGCTTTAGAGGCATTTACCAAAAAAAACCCGTCACAGGAGGGGAATAAAAGATTATTAAATAAAACTTGTCACTGTGCACATTAAGCATCTGTACACTGATATAAAATAGGAGCTGATAAACAAGCTTTCCATGACTGGACGGGCTGCGTTCCTGTACTTTGTGCCCAAAAGGTACATCATAAACATCGTTATTCTCAGACTTAGGTTTTCATTTTGGCGAGATTTAAGCATCAAAATGTACCGATAACGGAAAAAATCTTGCTTTGGTTGACAAATTCACAGTCCTGGTTGAGTGTAAACACCAAAATTACTCATCTAGGTTTTGAAAAACAGCACAATTTGAGTTAAAATAAAAGCTGACATCACATGTGAAGATTTGCGTCCATTTTCTGGATTGCCATGGCAACAAGTCTCGATCTAATGTATGATTGGTCGGCTGAAAGTAAAGCAATAAAATAAACGGCAACGATCCATTTAGTTGAAAACACAAACAAATGTTCCAGACGGTAACTCAGAATGCAGTTTAGTTGTATTATATATTTATTTTTTGGTCAAACTGGGTTTTTTTTTTTGGTGACGTATTCTGATTTATACTTATATATTTAGTAAAACTAAATCGTCCCGTCACAGATTTCTCATCGTAGCAACATGCATCCACAGTCAAACACACTTTTTTTTTGAGTGGCTGCAATATTATAATAAATGGCAAAAGATTTATTGATTTTGAAACATATTTGTGACACAAACAAACTGAATCTGGCAGAAAATATGTAAAAAAAAACAAAACAACAAACACCTGAGTTTAGAAACAGAACTAAAAACAGATATTTTTATGTATTTTTTATTTTTTTTTTTACATTTCTTGACTGTAAAATTACATCATTCATCTAAATTAAATGTAACTGCACTTTACAGATACTTGCTGCTATTTTGAAGAACTGTTGTTTGGGTGAAAAGAGAAAAAAGTAATAAATAAAATAATAAATAATGTTTTAATCGTTATTTTAAAGTTAATAACAGCATGATTAAATATAAAATTTGCACCTGATCATTAACTGTGTGGACAAAGTCTTTCTGTACTGTAAAAAATATATTTTTTTAAAAAAAGGACTTGTAAATTTTCCACAAAGTTAGCTGATGATTCTTGTTTTGTCAAATTACAGAAAATAAATTCTAAATTATGTTGCATTTGAAAAAAAACAAACAAATTATATCCACACAAAACATCCATATTTCAACAGATATTTTTATGCATGTTTATATTTCGTAGCTGTAAAATTATATATTTTCACTATAAATAAATGCCCCTAAGTGATTGGTATTGTGGCCTAGTGGTATTTTACAGATATTTGCTGTTATTTAAAAATAAAAATTAAATTAAAAAAACAAAACAAAAAACACACACAATCGTTAGGGCTAAAAATGTGTTTATTTAATAACAGGATGATTTAATTTAAAATATGCACCTCATCAGTAGCTGCATGGTTTTTCTGACGGCGTGTGTTTGCTGCCGGTGTGGCGACGGCAGCAGTCGAGCATGTGCAGTGAATAACACACAGCGTTACAAACAAGTAGTGCATTAGCGAGGCCCATTACCTCCATCTCTGCTGCGAGCACACACACATCCAGGACACTCAGCGCCGGGCGTAATGGACTGTGTTCGGCCCGGCTCTGATGGTCGTAAACGGGAATGTGGAGAACGGCGAAAACTTGACGGTTAATGTGAGCAGAGGAACGTGCGTCCATTCGGTTAATTCTGCCGCTTCGCATTGTGTCGGCTGAAGCCCTCGATTGGTTAATTATTAAGCTTTGACTGCAAAGTTCAGTGCTGCTCTCAGAACAGAATGTGCAGCCTAATTTTAGGTTTAATTTCTACATCCTATTGTGTTAAGTAGAAGCCTTTGTCTAATTTGTGGGAGAAATGACCTTCCTCTGTGCCGTGATTAGGGGCTGTACAACTGTGCACTTTCATTAATGATTAATTTTCACATTCTTGTCACCGAACAAGGTTTTTTCTTTTCTTTAAAATTGGCATTTCTGCATTGCATTAACCTCAAATCTCTGCTCCATGCAGAACCGTGGCTTCTTATCATCTCCATTTGTTTTTTCTATATTGTGCAGTATTTTCTCCTTTAGATTCACACATAATGAATATTTTAGGCTGAACTAGAGGAACACGAGTCAATAGATCCCTCGTTGAAGCAACTCAAACACTTGAGGATGTATTTTCTGATGTTGATTCTTACCACAGTTTCTTTATTTTCTCCTCCTAAATTGTGCAGAGCCCAAACTGCTCCCTAATGCCAGCTTCTGAGTCTCTGTGTAGATTTACATTTTCCATTCATCTCAATAAACAACAAAAAAAAAACAACAAAAAACCTCTTGATTGTCTAATGATAGCAATCAGTTTTAAGAAGCTACATTTTGGGAGGAAGACGCATGAGGGGAAGATTCAGGCTGAAGCCCGGCAACAAGCGGGAGCAGCATCCGTCACCGTGCTGCACGCCGGCGTTTGCAGCTCTGCACAACAGTTTAATCACGGCAAGAGAAGAGTCATTAAAGATTAAAACACCTGCCGTAAAATAGGTAATAAAGCTGTGCAGATTTACCTTTCAGGAAAACTGTTGGGAGCTATTTAACAAAGCCAGAAAAATGATGCTCCAAAAGTGTTTTTTATTGCTGCAAACTCTGACGTCCATTAAGACAGGAATGAATAATAAATTACATTCATGTGGACGCGTGTAGCATCCTGTAGCTTCCATATTTTAACCAGATTTCTCATCCTACCTGTACAAAGTCTGTTTACTGCTAAAGTAAAGGCCTCATCGAAGGAAAATCATAAATCAAACCTTCCGTGTCACCATCTTTTTTAAAAAACAAGAAATGTTTCATTAAGTATGAGATTGGAAAGTCAAGAAATCTTCCTTTTAAATGTCTCATGTGGTGAAAATCCATTTTTAGCGCTTGTTATAAACGTGGAGGTGTAAAATAAAGGCTGTAATTGATGTAGATGTTTACTTCTGCTTCTGCTACGACTTGTTGGCCTCCCAGCGTTACGACACCTGACAAACCAGACTTCATATAACTCACTGTTTCCAGGTGAACCAATCAGACGAGCAGCTGCCTCACAGCCAAACAGGTTTGTTTACTTTCTACAGCTGCACTTCAAAATGTCTGAACCACGAGCTGCAAGAGTGAACACGAGAGTCTCCGTGCACCGCCAGCAGCTCAGGACCTGAACTTACTGGTAATACATACGACAATTTCCCCACAACAAGAGGAAAATACTTTAGCATGTTGTGCAGCTAATGTGGCTAACGCTACCATTAGCTTTGATACGGTAAACGAGGACCGGTGGGTTTCTGTGTTTCCATGTTGAGTGTTGTGCTTCAGTTCAACATAAACTCAGCTGCTAGGACCATCCGTTAGCTTCTCTCCTGCTCTCTGTGCTCACATCCAACAGCCAGCTCTCAATAAAGCTGCTTTATTTGACATGTTTTTCAGTTTCAGTTGTAAGACAGCGTTAGACTTGAGTGCAGTAGGTTAAGACTAAACAGCAACCAGCAGCTAGTTGGAGAAATGTCCAAGCTGAAAGGCTGAACGAGTAATTCCAACATCGTCTGACAAATTCAATGTCAGGCATGAGTTTAAAAAAAAATTGGAGATATTGTTGTTTAAAGTTATCGATCACGCAGTTCAAAGCATTAAAAAGTCCTTTCCACATCCATTCAATCACGTCTGTGCACTGGACTGTTTTGCTCTGAGCTGTCAATCACAGACACAGAGAGAGTCTTCTTCCTGAAGGGGGCGGGGCCAGCAGTAGCTCACCTGAAGCATCGGGTTCAGAACAGGACTTAAACCAGGACTTAAACCAGGACTTAAACCAGAGTAGTGGTGACGTGAACCGTGTTTGCAGTATTTAGAGATAAACTCTGGTCACATGTGAAACAATCATTCATTTGCTGAGAAAGAGCTCAAAACAGGAGCTTTAACAAACAATACAGACACTAAACGTCATTCTGTGACTGCCAGCTCTTAAACTCCCTCATCTCTGTATATCAACATTACATATTCATTAGTTTTCTCACCATGAAAATAACCCCTCCTGCCTTTGATTGGCTGAAAAGTAACTCAGTGCCGCTGCTTCCTTTATAACGTGCAGATCTTTTGAGCTAATTCTGCAGGATGATGATACAAAAAGCTTCATCCTGCAGGTCGACAGCATCGCTTCCTTTGATTTATAATGTATAAAACCCTGCCAGTGTGAATGCGTGATGGTCATCAGTAAACTGCAGTTTCAGAGTACAAACAGTGGACTGCTTATTCCTGTCGTGATGTGTCTCCAGCAGCAGCCCGGTATGGACCCGGTAACGAGACCGACGAGCTGCTTCTCGATGGGTCTTTAGGAAAAGGGCTGGATTTGGAAACACAGCAGAGAAAATTGGAGCAATTACAGCTCAGTTTTTCACCAAGAAAACAAGCGAAAGGAAGCTATCTCATGTATGATTTCAGGGCGCGGTAATCACAAAACATCTTAATTAAATCCTGGAGGGAGTGACACGCCATACCTGTAATCAAAGCCTCAATCAACCTGCAAGTTAGACGCTAAATATTCAGGTTAATCAGGTTAATACAGTGGATTATGAGCATTATGCCGCGTTTCCATTCATGTTTTCTGTCGCATAATAGATGCGTCGACACTATCAGATTATAATTAAACCTGCCGAAAGGAGCAGCTCGCAACCAAGTAAACAGCCGCAATCAGAATTATTTAACCCTCTTAACCCGCCAGACAGTCGAGTGAATGGAACCTAATGAAATCACATCAGCTCAGACCTTTAGAAACAAAGAAAGTTTAATGATGCATATTTGAGTGGGCCGCTCCTGAAAGCATCACGTCAAGCTTCAGAAGGACTGAGTTTCCTACAAAGCAGCGTCTACCTGGAAACACTGGCTGGAGGTCGTCATGGCATCAGCGGGTTTTTTGGGGGGATTTTTAAGCACATCCTTCATTTGCAAAACTCATTTATGATCTTTATCTTTTGTCTCTCGTGGCTTCCTTTGAACCCAATAAAAGATTTCAGTGAGACTACACTGAACCAATCTCAGGCTGGCTTTGATGTACGACTGTCTCCGTGCAAACGTTTACCGAGCTTCAAGAGGGAATCTCCTTCTTTTGAAAGACATTTCAAAGAACTCCAGATGCTTCTAAAGCTTCTAAAACTTGACCTGATTTTGTCACGTCTGTCCTACCCCGAGAAAAAAAGAAAAAAAAAAGGTCTCCACTGGTTGTTTTGCAGGCAGCTTGTGGGGAACTACAGCTGAAGTGTGTTTTCTTTAGCCAGGATGGGAGTCGGCACACTGGAAGCGCCGGAAACGGAATGTTCTAACACGAGGCTAACGTCTAGGATAGAACAGACATCGATCCTCCAAAGGAAATGTCATGATGGAAAATACAAGATAGAACATAAAGAACAACACACTAACATACTAAATACACAATAAAGTGTCAAATGCACTACGAATAAAAATGTGCCAAAAGTGACAAATGCACCTTAAAGTGTCAAACAAAGTCAATTAAAAGTTTTTTTTCCTCCTGAACCTGATGAAGCGGCGCTAACGAAACAAAAGAACTTAAATAATATGAAGCTAAGAGAAAAAAATCATGCTTTTGTGAATTATCACACCTCCGACCTCCTCCTGAACATTCCTACTTGTTTCAGTGAACGGTTGGAAGTCACTGATGAGCTTATTTAGGTTGAAGGACAAAAACAAAAAGACGTGTTTTTCATATTAAATCTGGACTTCTTGATCCTCGATCTCATTCATGTCCCATCACTGGCGATGCAGCTGCTCTCAGATCAGTTAGAAATGGACTCATGTGTTCATCTCACACAACAATCCCATCTCCACAGAGTGATCCTCCTGCACAAATAAACTGCAAAACTTATTTATATTATAAAGTTAACTCCATTTCTCTTTAAATCAGAATGTCTGTTTGCACCGAGGATGTTGTAGGAAAGACTGAGCTAAAAGTCTTTTCCTCAGGAGACGAGGGTTCGATTCTTCTTAGACTAAAGCTTTGGTTTCTCTTGTTTACTTTTGATTTTAATTCACCGGTCAGGTTCACATGTTGGGTTGTTCCATCTCAAACCATCTTCTGCTCGACCATCTCTGACTTTTATATGTGAAATTCAGATTGACGTATGGAGCTCTAGAACTTCCTTGTAGTTTTGAGGCTGTTTGAGCGCCAATATCTCAGGAGCTATAGAACATAAAAGCCTGAACTTTTCACTGTTGTTTCTCGTCACTGGGTTGATTCAGAACCTGCGATACCAGACAGGAGGATCAAACCATCTCTGATTATGGGCGAATAGAAATATTGAATAAAATTGAAGTCATCAGTGTCCAGCGACGTCTCATCGTAGAGACAATGCAGAGCTGGAGGTGTTCTCTGAGCCACATGTAGCTGCAAACTGGAGATGATTTGATATATGAAGCTAATATTTAACAAATATCTGTAAACACATCTGATTGGTTGAGTTCAGGCACCACAATTACTCGGTTAAGTTCAGGAAAATATCACAGTTTGGGTTAAAGTACGACCTTTTCACGGCATATTTGAAGCTCGTCCTCCATTTTTCGGGGTAACAGATCTTTCCCACATCTGATCTATGATTGGTTGGCTCAGGAGGAGTGACGGTGATGAATATGTGTTTCCTCCAAAACCCAACTGGGCACGATGCTGGTATCTGCATGCAGCTCACGGTCCAGTTAACTCTAGTTTAGGATCAAAAAAACATGTCGGTGAACCTTGAACACACAAAGATGATTAAAGAATTGAATCGGAGCCTCTTAAAGGTAAAAAGTCTGCTGCTGCATACGTGAGCATCGGCCTGTGATTATCACTGTCGTAAAGCTAAAGCGTTAGCCTGGAAAGCATTTATGTTATCATGCTGTTGCTCTTTCTAATGAGCAGCACAGTGACTGCTTCAGCTGCTGCTCAGGTGATCCACACCTTTTAATCATCCATCAGCCGTCCATTGTTCCGGTAGAGCAGGCTGCTCACCTTGCAGCTCCTCCGTACGTCTGGTGAGCGAGCAGCTCCACTGCAGCAGTTAATGCTAACAATAGTGACAATAGTTTCTAAAGGCAGAGCAGATCATTACTCACTCCTGCCCTGAGTTTTCCTGCAGTGGCTGGGGATTATACGTGGAGACCTTTTTAGTTACAAGCTCGCTGGACCCTTAAATGAAAATGAAAGCTGCCCTCAGCCAGTTGGTTACGACATCAATTTCGATGTCACAAATTTCGCCGGTCCTACCTCGCCTACCACTTCGCCGGAGTGGAAACACTAATTGGACTTCATGATGAAATATCTGGAGAAGAGACTCGCGCTGGTCCTTCCAATCTATTCGCCCCACAGCGGTCGACGCGTTCTGAATCCTCAGTCACATCCAATCTTTGTGCTCACCGTTTTGGGGTGTATCGTCGGCTGCACAGCTTTCCACCTCGCTTCTCTCAACTGTGCCGCCATCAATATCTCACTCAGCTCGCCGCTCTGCATTGTTGTAGCGAGCGCTGGCCGGTGGGCGTATTTCAGCGCAACCTTGAAGTGTAATCAAGGGCTGACTTTGGTCTGCTGCGAAGACGTTACATAAGCAACCTGCCACTCCGGCGTCTCCACGTCCGACTGCAAGGAAAGAAAAACAGTTTGTGTTTGTGTAGAAAGGTGCGTAAAGCGAAGCGGTACAAATGAGCTGTGCACTAACAAGGGTCATTAACCTCATCTCGTGTTTTATCCACATATATGAACAAACAGCGAGGCTCGGCATAATGGGCTCTGTGGTGAGCAGCTCTGATGGTGATGAATGAGAGTATTAACAGTGTGTAATTAGCAGCGAGCCACAATAATATGCTGTGTTCACGGCTGTGGAGCAAAGACGGCGAGCGCACGAGGGCTGCCGTGGCCATTCCTGCTCGCTCCCTTGTTTATGTTGTTTATGCTGAACAATCTGGTAATGGGATCAACGTACAGCATCTCATTAGGCCCTAATAAGGTTACTACAAATGGGCTGCTTCTTAACGTTGTGGGTTTCAGCGAGACATTTATAATAAAGCTGATGTTTGGAGGCGTTTACGCTCCCGCTGAAGTTACTTGGAAAGTTTTAGGATGATGTCATGATGATATTCTCTACCGAGGAGGTTTTCCTTCTTACACAGCTCCATATCCATCGATATAAATTTTAAAAAAAAGGGAAATTCACTCCTTATTTTTACTAATGTGTACCGTGTATAATATCATGTTTCCAGGATGCACTTGATGAAATCCTTTGTTTACATGATATTCAACACGTATTGGGTTCATTCAGATCTGAAAAGTCGTCACGAATCAAGACATCAGGAGAAGATTTAAAGAATCTGAAATCCTTTTCTTGATGCCTAGGGGGAAATAGCTTCTGTCAAAGTTGTTCCAATTAAAACACAAAATAAGCATGAGTAGAAAAAATATGCCCTAAAAATATAAACACGAGTAGAAAAGTAAAAGCATAAAGTCTAAGTGTAATAAATGGGAAAAATGTGCAATAACACAAACATAACTGTTAACTCAGGAAGTGAATTTGAATAACGTGGGTTGCATAAAACTAATTAACTAGCTTAATTTAACTATTGCAAAATTAATTGGATCAACTTGAATAAATTAAGTTGCACCAAATGTTTCCAAATATGTTGAATCAACCCTCATTTATTATGTTGGTGCAACATGAATGCATTAAATTTAACCAACATGATGCATCGTTTGGAGGTCCTTTCCCAGATAAATATATGTTTTGAGCGTATGATGCTGACAGGAATACTTCTGACTGACTGACAGATGACTGATAAAGTCCTATGTAACAGATCCAGTAATCAGGTGAATCACTATCCAGAACAACCTTCTCCTCTTGGTGCACATGCATGCATCACTCCTGGATGGTTACCTCCACCAGTAATGTGCCCTTAATGTGCTCGCCGTATAGACTCCAGCTGCAGCAGGTCGCCGTAATGATATGTATAATGTTATTCTCTCCCACATGCCATCAAACTGTCAATTTTCCGCTGATGGGTGATAACGTCTGAAACTTGGGCGATAATGGCTGGATGGATGCTCAGCTGTCGCTCGGTGTAAATCATTCCGTACGTCAGCTCGCATGGCGGGTTTCTACATGTATGCTTCATATATTTTATTAACCGTCATAAATCAGGTGCAGGTCTGTGACCGGTCTGCGTTACGGCTGCAAGATTAATTCACCCAATTAGTGACAATAAAGTTCAGGTCTTAGTCAATCTTATTCTGCTTTTTAACGTTATTAATATTGTACATTTGAAGCATCTGTTAACAAAATAAACAGCTAATTTTTTAACAAGCTGCACTGATTCTTTTTTTTTTTTTTGGTCTTAATTACGGCGCGACAGCAGCTGTGCCGGGACGTTAGCACCCTTTTGTGGACACTTTTGCAGCATTTGAGAAGCGTATGCCTGATTGCCATCGTTGCCTCACGCTAATGTGTTTGCCCACTTGACTGCTCTTATTTTATTATCTGCATGATTGACTATCTGCTATCTGATCCCCCCAAGAAGAACATGTCGCAGCCACGACTGCTTCAAATGTCACCTGCACTTGTGCGGCCTGAGCCTGGTCTCTGCCTGCTGTTCACTGGATTTTATAACATCTTTGCTGGTTTAGAAGACTTTTAATCAGGAATGTCTCAATCCTGATTCTGATTAAGACAATTTGTAAGTTAAAAAACCCAAGCTCAGGCCTTTGTTTGTTCCTGCTGTCCAGTAACAATTATAAATTAGAACATATTTCTAACAAATGCGGCATTCTAAACCAAAAATGTTGATTTGTGTTGTATTTAAGGTTCCCTGGATGTTTGTCAGAGACGCCACTGAGTCCTGACCTGATGTAACCTCTGTGTGCTTGCCAGAGGTCATTGAACCCCACAGCGGTCTTTGCCATGGTGCCCCTTTACCCGCTAAACCCCCACAATGCTCTCTGCTGGTCAGCTTCCTCTGGCTGCTACAGCACTGAACAGTAAGAGGCTCCACCTGGTGGCGCAAGCAGGTACTACAGCTACAATCCTTAAAATGTGTATTATCGAGCAAAACGATGTCGGTGTAAGCAGAATATTAAGTTACCTATTTGTCTGATTTGCTTTTATTCCGTGAAGCGTCTAGAACCCCGGTCGCGACCTTTTAATTAAACCTGAAGGCAGAACCCACGATAAGGCAGCTTTTTGTTATAATGGCCTCTACAACAGCTGTTCCACCTTTTCAGTCTAACTTTTAATTGGTTTTACTTAATTTTTCATTCATTCTAATCATGTATTTGTCCTTTTTTTTTCACACACATTGCCGTTTTTATTGCTTTTCTAATATTGTGCTGTTTTGCTTCTCTAAACGTTCGACTCATCCTTCCTCTGGTGTTTCCTCGTTGCATTTATTCATGATGGCAGTTCCTCAGTTGCTGTTTTTATTGAGTTCTTCATTTACAACATAATAATTTATTTATGTTTTTTTTATTTCTGTTGTTCTGTAAAGCACCTTATGGGTCCTTCTGTCTTTAAGAAAGTGTTTAAATAAAGTCTGATTGATCGACCGTCTGTATGATGTAACACGGACATGCTATGAAATCCGCCTATAGAGCTGCTGTGTTGTGTCCTTCTGCTTCGCCAGATATTATCTCTGATATTTGTTTAGCGTCTGTGCTATAAGCTTGCTAATGCACTCCACATTGTCCTGAGACAAAAGCTTGTGTAATCGCTTGCCTCTGTCATTATATCAGGGACATAATAGTCCTGAATGAGCCAGAAGGAACTGTTATCCTTTCCATTTCTCGGTGCTTTAAAGGCCTTTTAATGTCACTTTGCATTCACTTTTTAATAGTTGCCAGCGAAACTGTTGCGAGATACAAGTGTCCTCGACTGAACTGCTGCTTGTCAGACTTTCGTTGCAAAAAGGAGTCTGGAGAGCTGTCAAAACCAATCTGCTGGATCAAGACTGCAGGCAGACAGAAACACATTCCTACATCCAGGCACAGCAATTCTCTCAAGTTGTAATTTCATTTGATAGAAATGTAGATGTTGAAACTGCAAAGTGATCCACACATCGGCGTCGCCGCAGACGGCCTCGTCACAGCCGGTGACGGTGCAGTCGGCCGCCGAACACAGGCAGACATCAAAACAACATCAAAACCCAAAACAAGAGAGCAGAAGAGATAAGACGACCAAAAGGACGGAGAGGCAGGGGAAGGAGAGGCAGACGCAGCCGCAGGACGTCACCCACGAGGATGTCGGCGTCGCGATAAGACCTTCGGCTTAATGGTGTCCAGCAGCAAGCATTTCGCTGATCACACCTCGGCGTCTTATCTGCAGCTCCAGAAGAGAGGAGACCTTTATGAGTGTCCCTCTTTGTCTGTTTGTGTATAAAAAAAAACAGATAGAATGAGGAAAGAAAGGAGACGAGGGAACAGACGCATCAGATCCTGAAAAGCATCCATCTAGCGTGGAGCGATCCACTCGTAAATGATGCTCGACTGCATCATCAGAAGGAAGTTTAGTGGAAAACGTAAAGCCCAACAGATTTTAATTAAATTCTAAGTTGTGCAAACAGCAGCGCAGCGTTTACAGCTGCTTATTCCTGCAATATCTGCACAGCGACGTTTACATTTGAAGCTATCGGTATGAAAGCACTGAAGGAAAAAGTGCGTTTTGTGCCGTTAGAATAAAACTCGACCTGCAGAGCAAAGCGCAGACGACATTCACTTCTACAGCAGAAAAGAAAGCCATGAAACTTGTTCACAAGTGAATCAGACTCTGACTCAGTACGAAGCTTTTATGCGAAGACACGTGAACCGAGAAGAATTAGCTGCTCGAACAGTCGCTCGGCTCATTCAGAGATGCAGAATGTCGGCAATAAACAAGCCTCAGAGGCCAAATGAAACCGAGCGAAACAACAAATTATCGTGTCGCTGTTCTGAATAGAAGACGTCGAGAGATCTAAAACCAGCAGGATTTAAAAATATATGTATCTAAAAAATAATGCAAACATTGATGTGCAGGACAAGAAAAGAAAAAACAGCTGGAATCTGTTTGCACAAGTTAAAATTTAATTAAAATCTGTTCAGCTTCGCATTTTCCACAAAAGTTAACTTTTTATCAAATACGACCATCATTACCTGATAAGATCACTGATTCACTTTATTATAAGTGTTTATGGAATTTTATTATTCATATCATATTACTATTTTTTACTCACGGTTTCACTTTTTTGTCGTTTTTTTTTTTTTTTTTAATGTCTTATTTGGTGGTTTATTATTTTATTTGCATCCACTGGTGTTTGCTGTATTAATGATTTAATTTAGATTATTTATTTCTGATCATATCTTTATTGTGTATATATATATATATGTATGCATTATTATTATTTATTTTTAAAAATTTTACTTAAATTAAATATCATTACGGGACCAGTAATCTTAACAAAAATGTACTTTTCTGCTCGTGTCCTCAGTAGTCCTTCTGTTAGCTGGAACGTCGGCTGACAGCCAGTCAGAAACAGAGTACACTTAAATAAGAGATCAGAAAACAGGAACACAAATGCCCCTGATGTGGAGGCCTCCATGTCCTCCGGTGTTTCTGTGTGTGTCAGTCTGAGCTGCAGCCCCGAGCGTCACTTATCAGACTGCTGCTCAGCTTCACAAGAGGTCACGATCACACAAAAGGTGATCCTTCTTAAGAGATTAGCACTCCATATTTAAAAGGACCACATTATGCTTGTGACTGCAAACGGATCCAGGAATTAACTTGTGGGTCTTTGTAATCGTCTCCGGGTTTTAGGTCAAGGCGGCGAGTACGCCGCGTCTGCATAGAGCAGCGAGTGTATGAAAGGCGGATGGAGATTTAGCCGACAAAATATGGCAGCGACCGGGCTGAGTTAGTCTCTGTAACGCCATTTGTTTGTGTGCTGTGACATTTAAGGCCCCTGACAATATACACATTGTTTATCCCTGCCAACTGCTCGCGCCGTGATAGATAGAAAAACAGACGTCTCAAGGTTGCTCTCGCCAAGAAGATTATGACAATGGCTGTTACCTTGGGATAAACTGTTACATCCTAAAAAAAAAAAATCTAAATTCAAGTTGGGCGAGGCTGCAGACCGCTCCATTCTGTGAGTCATTTACTGTGGACATTCATCTATGTCCGTGAATAATCAGAGATGGATTAACAGCACTTGGCAATGTCACCGGCAGTCTGGGGAAACGCAGCCATCCGAGGAGGAGAGTCCAAAAAAACAATCCAGTACAGTAGGTTGTTTAAGTCTGGCAGTTAAAAAAAAAAACACAATAACACGCTGGAGCTAAAAACTATATCATTTCATTGCCACTTTGCATAAAATGGAAATAACCTACGATCAGGGGCTCACAATGCTTGCAGAGTGTGAGATTTTTACGCCGGTTGAGCGATCCCAGCTGAACTAACCGACCTTAATGCTGCTGCTCTGTATGCTGGAAATGTAACAGGCCTTTGTTGTAGCATTAACAACAACAACAACAACAACAAAAAACGATAATTATTCTGTTGCTGGGGCACAATAAACATCAGCTCGCCGTGCAGGTAATGAAATACACTGATGCAACATTAAATGTAAAGCACAATAGGCGTCTGCACGGCGCAGTCAGGTGAATAATTTCATAAAAAGAAAAAAGCTTTAACAAGAACACAGAAGAATCCCCTGGAAGGCAATGTAAAGTTGGATTCCTGGGCGCCGGACTACAATAAAAATCTCATCCTCACTTTTGTTTTGGTGAGTTTTTTTCCTCTATCTTACTTCAGCTGAAGGACAATCTTGTTAGAGATTCTGTGACCCTCAGGCGATTGGCCAGCCTTTTCAAAACCCGGCGGATTTACACACAAGAAAAAGAAGCAGCTCGGCTAAAAAACAAGCCCGTTTGTGGCGATGAGCAGAATCGTCCTCGACGGGCAAACGCACACTGCAGGGTTTGCTGCTCGGCGTTCAGACGTGATCCGTTCTGCGGGCGGGACAGGTGAGGTCAGAAGACGCTCGGCTCGTTGTTGCAGGAAGCGGTAGAGTCTGCCGAGAACACCACACGGACAAGTAAAACAAGCCTGTAGCAACACCTGTATGTAGTAGAGCAACCGCTGAGCTGATGAAAAGGCAGACAGGTGCTCAGGTAGGTGGTTATCACAGAAGCAATCAGGTGACCCGCGGCGCTGGAAACATCCATTTAACTGACACTGTCCCATGTGGACGTAGTGGGACTCGGCACACCTTGTGCGTAGACGCCGGAACCGGGCCGCTGAGAAGCAGGAGAAATATTTAGGCAGAGGAGATGAAAGAAGGACGGAGACGTCACACTGTGAAACCGCCGGCGGTCGACGTCTGCAGGCTGCTGATTGTGGAGCTGTGGGTCGTCCTTTGAGTCCTGGAACAAACATCAATAGTGAAAGCAGGCTGGTGGTTAAAGGAAAATAAGGTCAGGTAAGAGAACCTCATTTAGTTTGTCTAAGCACCGCTGTGGCAGTTTCACAGTGCCAGACAGGCTGCAGAACGGTCTGGCTGCACCTCATTATCATCCTGCCAGACAGGGAAAAAAAAAAAAAACACTCTGGCTGGTTTGTGTTTCTTTAAACTGTGTAAAAGCAACGTTAAGCCCAGGATGCAGTGGTGGTGTCCCAAACTGTTTCTGGAGGAACATCTGCATCCAGGGAGACCAGTGCTGGCATTCAAATGGTTAATTCACTGCAAGAACCCAACAGGCCTTTACTAAGGCACGATCCAAAGCTTCTTTAAGACAAGAGAAAACTCTGTTAATCCTGGAGGAGATTCAAGGAAAAAACACGATGACATAAGAAATGCAATGCCTCAAAGGTAGAAAAGCAACAAAGCTAAAGTCAGACTGGGATAGAATAGCATGTACTTCAGCTGATTGTAATTATATTGAGGTAATAAGTAATTTTAAAAAGCCAGTTCTAGCATGAAAGTTGCAGAAATAGCAGATTTATACCCAAAGTCTGCATCCAGTGAATCAGACTGTGGGGATCACTTATCTCCTAAAGGACTCATGAATAAACTCTTGGCTTTGATTTGCACCATCTTTAATTCTGTTGAACCAGATTTGAACAATTATTTTAAAAGAAAAGAAACAAAAAACAGAGAACCCATGTTTTTAAATCAGTATCCAGGGGATCCAGGTAAACTAGTGCATCCTAAAGAGGGAGTTTCCTTTCAAACAGTTTACACCCAATGTTTGTCACCTGAACCATTTTAATAATCCTTGAGGTTATATACGATCAAGATATCGTCCTCTTTCCTGCCGTCGTAGGTTTCTTGCACATCTTGTCACCAACATCTGCATGCATGAGCTCAATACAACCCTAGTGTTGGTCAGAAACTCCTCAGAGAAACTTAAATTTCAAGTAGGCGTCTTCCTTATTTAGTCGAGGCTAACTGGATGTCAGTCGGTAACACACTACGGTTAGCGTGTCGTTGTTCCGCCAGCTTGACCGCTGCCATCTCCAAGGTGCTGCAGGAGTTTTGAAACTGGGTTGCATCACACACTGCAGGATAGAACTGAGATGGACGGGAGCAGCGCAGCACCTCTCACGAGGAAACAGATGAAAACAAAATGGAGACGGTGGCGCAACAACTCGCTGCTACACTCGTGATAGTTTGAGAAAAAGCTTAAACAGAGTCTGGTTGGGAAGAAACACCTCACATAGCATATGATCTTCTTCCAGATTTGTCTTCGGGTCGAGGTGAAACGAGGTAAATCAGCTTGTTTGTGAGTCAACATAATGTGCAGCAGCCAGCGCGGCCACAGCAGCGAGCTACAATACCTGCAGTGCGTCTCCAGAAGCCTAATATTACGCTGTCACAGTCAGACAGTCGTCCTGAGTCTGTTACGTGGTTTCACAGCTCACCAAACAAACTCTGACAGTCACTTGAAGTGCTCGGATGCTTAAACAAATACGTGCCGCCTGCGAAGCAAATTCACGCAACACCTTTACCCCCCCATCCCCCCCTCCCCTCGCTCGCATTTCACTTAATTGGATTTCGTTCTTCTTCTCCTCTTTAAGCTATTTGTCAGCGTGAAGGCTTTCAACAGTATAATTGTATAGACGAAAGCAGCTCTGGCTCCGCGCTCACAGAGGAGGATTGATATCCATGTGAGTCATTTTCTATTTACTGTCAGGTTGTGGGCTGAGAAGTCTGCGGAGTTAATTCGGATGTCTTGCATGTGTGCGGTGACGGGCGGCGGGAGACGAGGAAACTGCTTGAGATGTCGGCGGGGCGACTGAGGAGGACGGAGGGCAGGGCGGAGTTAAAAAAAATAAGAAGAGAGGAAGTCAAAGATGAAAGGGAGACTATTCAATGCATGCAAGCTCTCAGGAAGTTGCATTTCTTGACTGATGGAGTTTGTCCCGTTTTAAACGCTGCAGCTCAGAATTGCAGCCAATCTTAATTTTCTGCCCCCAACGTCCCACAGCCCACCAATCAGCGGTTAGATGGAGCGTTGAAGCGATCCTTGTCGACTCATAAGCTAGTTTTTATTAAAGTAATCAAACGTTTACAGAATCTTTAAAGCGATTTAGCGCTGGTGAGCCAGCGTGCACAATACGAGGAACTCAGCCGTCGTTAACGTCGTTTTCTACAAGTTTTCGTCTGGAAAAACATCCAGTAAACGCTGAAAATTATGGAAGATCTGCCTCAAAAGTGAACATGATGAATCCCAGTGCTGGCGTGTATTGGTGTGTAAAACCAAAGCACATTCAGTAAACTCATACTTTTTATTTTTAAGAGCAACCCCGTTGAAAAAAACCTTCATTATGGAGGAAACAGTTACGTAACCTTAAATCACTAAAACCCATTAGTGGATCTACAACACCGGTGTTTTCGTTTTCTGTTCTCCTCGGTTCTCTCTTAAAGTAAATTAAAAATCTTTGGGCTTTGTCACTCTGACCAAAAAATAAATACAATAAAAAATGTAATTTGAAGACCTCATGGCGCTGTGTGGATCTGTGATGGACGGTTTCTCCCACTTGTCTTTCTTTGACTAATGAACTGATTTTTTTTGTTGTTTCAGCCTTGAAGCCTCCAATATTTATCATTTTGGACTTTGTAGATCAACATCTGAGGTGCAGCACCAGTTCTCGTTCCTAATGGGGCCCACGTGTCCCTCAGACGTCCAGCCTGGCTTTGGCTCTGGTTTTGTTATTTCATTAGGCCCGTTTGGATCGGGCTTCTATTGTATGATTCATTTGGACATATGGACTGGCTCAGGCAGTGGAGGTGAAAAACTGCCCACTGGCAGGCTGCTGATGCTGTGAGTGTCAGTTACAGATTGCAGATTAAGTTTCATTAAAACTGAATGCATTAGTGCCATTATAAAATGGCCCGTGTGCTCTATTTGCCAAACAGCAGCTACCCAGCTTCCATTTTTATGTCAATTAGCAGAAGATTCCTTCCCTTCGGTTCAGCGCTGATATTTCTGGACTTGTGCACGACGCTCAGCTTGGGACTCAAATTGGATCAGTGTGAATTCTGGGACCTGTTCAAATCTTGAAGATGGCAAAAGTGATTAGAAGAAGTTAAGAGAGCTTATGGCTGCATGGTCTGAAATCAAACAGAAGAGCCAAAGGGGGGAATTTGGGTGAATTTTGTAGCAGCGACGTGGAGCTTCATGCACACTTGTCATTACTTTCTCTGTAGGTTGTCTGAAGGTATCTGCTGCTCTGCATCTCTCTTTGTCCTACTCAGAACTACTGAACAGCACAAAGAGGCCACAAATGAGCCAAAGAGAAAGAAAAAAAAAGAGAAAGGAAGACAGAAAGAGTGACTGAAGGGAGATCTTAATTAAGATTAGGCCAGAGTCACTGCTGTGTGTCACCAGATGGCTCTGTGTATCCGCTACATGACTTCATGTCTTTCCTCTCGTCTTCCTCCTTCTGTTTCTTCGATCTCTCCTTTCCCCCCCTTTCTATTTTTTCCACCCTCCTGCTCTCGAGTTTCTCCACCGATTGTGTGTTTGGTCAGGTGTTTTGACTGATGGCGGGATCGCTCCTTTTGTGAGGACACCTGCCATTCAAAGGCCAGAGAATACAGAATAGTTTCACTAATGTCACACCTGTTATGAAAGAAAACACAACATAAAGCCTAGAACCACCGTGGTTTGCTATGTGACAGCCTGTGCTCTGTGGCTGTGCGGGCGGACCTAAATGAAAGGGAGACGGAGAAAAAGGGTTAAAGGACCAGGTTTTATTAGGGAAGGTGGGGGAGTGATGGGAATCCAGTGAAGGGGAGCCGGTGGTGGTAGGGATGCCGAGGGAGGTCGTCGGTGCTGGAGTCAGCGTGAGGGTTTTCGACTTGGCTGTGCTGGTGAAGGAGTCCATGGGGGAATGTCCCGGTGACACAGGGAACGGTGCTGGTGTGTAGATTTCCCCGTGGAGGTTTCCAGGTGAAGGGACCCGTGTAGCGATCGTTCTGGTGAAGGTGCTCGTGACTCGTGGATTCCCGACATGTGGCTTCGTGGACAAAGAGGCTGGCGTGCAGGGCGAAGAACTGGGTGCGCTGGAGATCACACCGAGAAAAAACACAATTACTTGAAACTCGAAATGTGAACTTAGCAGCAAACTCGAGGTTAGTGTATCGGCTAAGCGGGCTGACTGCACCACTAGTGAGGTATCACAATCATCTGGAGTCTTGTGAACACATGACTTTTAGGCTCTCTGCTGATGAGCGGATGAGCGTCTTCCTCCGATCAGCTCAGCCTGCAGGAAAACAACACGCCCACCAAACACAAAGGACAAACAGGAAACAACCCAGAAACACAGTAAACACCTTCTATGACCCTCACACGCGATACTAATGTAATGTATGCAGTACTATGTTGACAAGAATGTACAGAAAACATGTCAAGTGAAAACAGATTTCTACATGAAAATCAAAAATACAAAACATAAAATAAGTAAATGCACAAGTATTCATCTCTTAAAGTCAGTATTTAGTAGATGCACCTTTGATTTCAGGTACAACATGGAGCCTGTGTTGAATTTTAACCGATTCTTCTTTGCAAATTCAGTGTTCAGGAGTTATCAGCCGTTTTTAAGTCCAGACAAATACTCTCGGTTGCATTGAGGTCTGGACACTTCAGAACGTTCACCTTCTTGCCTCTAAACCATCTTTGTGTGGCTCTGACTGTTTGCTTTGGGCCATTTTCAGATCTTCTGCATCAGGTTGTCTCCACATAACGATGATGCCACCACCATGCTTCACGGTGTAGTTCTGATCAGGTGCAGTGTTTGGTGCTCTGTTGGCCAACAGGCTCCATTATCGGTCTCCTCAGACCAAAGAACCTTCTTCCAGCTGACTTCAGAGTCTCCCACATGCCTTCTGGTGAACTCCGGTCCAGATTTAATGAGGATTTTGTTCATCATTGTTTATCTCTTTGTCAGTGTCCCATAAAGCTCTGGCTGGTGGAGAACAGACACCAGCCTGACTCACTCAGATGAGTCAGAGATGTCTTGGTGGCTCCCTCACTGGCGTCTTTCTTGCTCAGTCACTCTGTTTTCTGAGGACATCCTGCTCTAGAGAGATGGACACATGAGCCAAATTCCTTCCATTTCTTAGCAGTGGATTTAACTGGACTCCAAGGGATCTTCGGTGACTTAGACACTTCCTTTGCATCCATCTACTGACTTGTGCTTTTCCATAACCTTCTCACAGAGTTGCTTGGAGTCTTCATGGTGTAGCTACATCCAGGAGTTCTGATCCACCAGTGACTGGACCTTCCAGGTACAGGAGTCTTTATATTACAATCACTGAGACGCATTCACTGACCTCACGTGATGTTTATTTAACCAACTGTGTGACTTTTAGCACCAACTGGCTTCACCTGTGCTGATGTAGGCGAGTCACTTTAAAGCGGTTGAATATTTATGCCGTCACATATCCATCCATCCATCATCTCTACACCTTAATCCTCACTAGGGTCATGGGGGGCTGGAGTCTATCCCAGCTGACTCAGGGTGAAGGCAGGTTCACCTGGACAGGTAACCAGTCTATCACAGGGCTACACTTAGAGACAGACAACCAAGCACACTCACATTCACACCTACGGACAATTTACAATCACCAATTAACCTCAGCATGTTTCTGGACTGTGGGAGGAAGCCGGAGAACCCGGAGAGAACCCACGCTGCACGGGGAGAACATGCAAACTCCACGCAGAAAGATTCCGGGACGCGAACCGACGACCTTCTTGCTGCGAGGCAACAGTGCTACCAACTGCGCCACCCTGCAGCCCGCCGTCACATATGTTACATGTTTAATGAACTGACACTGGTTTGTACAAATCCGTTTTAACTTTGGCATGAAATTCACCACGAGTCAGTGCAGAAAAGCAATAAAAGGGGAAAACTTCCCAGAGAATGTTTGCTTTGACACGTTCAGATATATAATATGTCTGAACTTTCTGTATCTTACTCACTATAAACCCCCAAATTCCCAACCTTAATAGCACCCTGGCAAAGACGATCCAGAGGTTTTTCTGTGTCGTACTGTTTGGACGGCGCTTCATCCTACACATGACACACAAACCTCCTTCTCACAATTCCCCAAACTTGGCCCAGTGACATCGCTGCGCTGCTCCTGACACCGATACCGACTTCAAGCTGTTAAAATCAAAGCTCGCTGCGCTGCTCCCTCCCCTCTCCTCCTCCTCCTCCACCACCACCATCCTGACATGTTTTCCAGGAACGCTGAGGAGGAGTAACCCACACACATGCACGCTGTCACGGCTTTCTGCAGGGCAACACAGAGAGAATAAACAAGAGGCTGTGTGACAGACAAAGCCAGAGGAAGAGATGGATCGGGGAGGTTCTTCTTTTTGTTTCTTCGCTCTATGAAATTGTAAAAAAATGTGTTTGCGTATTGGAGCAGGGCCGGTGGTAAATCATCGCACGCTGGCAGAGCTGCTGTTTACTTGATTCAGCTCAAGGAAGAAATTATGAGTGTTTTCCTATCATGAGCCTTTAACTAGAAACCAGGACGGAGGAAAGACAGAAATGCAGCAGAATGAATTCTCAAAAATCAACAGAATCTGCGACAAACTTTGCTTCGATGTTTCTGCGGCTAACGGTTGTTTCTCTACCTTCTCCTCTCCTCCGAATGGCCTCGGTGACATAATGACGCGGCCATAAGCAGTTTCAGAAAATTGCACACAATAAAAAATTATTCCTTTCGTGAAAATGTCACGGGAGATTTAAACGTTGCTGCTGAAGTCATTTGATTTCTGTATTTTCAACTCAAACGTATAAACACTTTATGCTTAATGGTAAAGGTTCTCGCAGTCATTCCCATAACGACGCCTCGCTGGTGCCTCTCAGCGAACTGTAATGTGTACCACATGTGGTCTGATGAGAAAAGGAAAATGAGATTGTCCCATTAAGGCGGCTCGCATCATCGCAGACCTGAAAATCAAAGACACAACAGGTGTGTCCGGGCCTTCATGCTGCTCTTCCAGCTTTCCCTAATCGTCTGTGTTCCTCACGTCCATGTTGGCGAGATCGTGGAGAGACTTTTAATTGAAATACACGTCATCACAGCGTACTTCACAAATGTTTGATTCTATCATCAGAAATTAATAGCTGATAAATAATAATAGCTCAGTCTGAGTGGATTCATATCAGATTCTATTATAAACATGACTTGTGCTCATTCATCTTGCTTCTGAGTTCATCCTTCCAACACTTCACTTTACATTTATTTTATCCCAATAACACTTCAACCCAACAAGTCTTTGTCATCTAAAACTAATCACACATTAGACCCGGAGAAGCTCAGACGTGTTGTCAAAGTGTCATATTTTAACCCAAACCGTGATATTTTCTAAACCACATTAAATGAACTTAACCAAATGTCTAACAAGCAGCTATTCTTGTGAAAATGCCGACCAAAGTGACACGTTTCTAAACCTAACCACTCAGCCTAATGTGTGAAAGTCTGCTCACTGAGCCAGGCCTCCATCCTTGGGTAGATGTTGTTGAAAACATCTTTACTACCACCTCTAATCTATGGAAATATGTTTGTTTCAGACCAAGATTACATTTCTGTCCAATGAGCATGCAGTTGGGGTTGCAAAAAAGGCTGATTTTCTTTTTTTAAAATTTTTTATTTGCAAACATTTAACAAAACATACAACGGAGTGAAGTGAAAAAATGAACAATCAA
>NW_007577950.1:303714-327468 GCF_000690725.1 Stegastes partitus
GACTGACTAAAAGAAAAGTCTCTGGACAGACAGTTTGACTCGTCACATACACCTGTCCATCAGCTACACTCGCTTTGGAGCCCGTCCCAGCTGACGGGTACGACACACAAATCAAAAGTCCATCTCAAAAAGACACACAACCGTGCAAGCTCACAAACAAACACGACCAATTTAGAACCACCAAACAACCTTCCACGCATTCCTTCTTTGGACTAAAGAGCCCAAAGCAGCTGCAGAAAAAAAAACCCACACAGGTACAAGGAGAACACACAACCTCCACACAGAGAGACAGGTTCACACAAGATGATGTCTGCATCCCGCTGCCAAGGTCCTCGCATCCTGAGCGCTGGCACAGCGACACGGCCCACTGGGACGCTTAAGTAAGCCCCGGCACAAATTAGTGATTTAGTGCCGTATAAATAATTTGACTCAAATAGAACACAGGCAGAACGGATGCCATTAGCCACACCTGCACTTTTCCCGAAGACAAGTCAAAATGTCAGCTGTGCAGAATGTCTATTTGAGGTTTGTTTCATGGCGCCGAGCAGGAAATACGACGGAAAGCCAGAAATTCATTCATTACCCAACCTTATCAGTGAAACGTCTCTAACTGGTAAATTATTCAAGGTGTTTTTTGTGAGGAGATGAGCAGAAATCTGTCGACCCTGGACACCCTGACATGTAATCACGAGTGCAGTTAATTGAGTTTCATACATGGGTGACAATCTTGGTTTTCTGCTCAGCGGATGTTGGAGCCGTCTCAGCAGGTATACGTGGAAACCAGCAGCTTTATTCCAGCCAGCATCACTGCATTTGACATATTTCTTAAAGATTTACAATAATGAGCCAACGAACTGCTCAGAGTTTGGTGTTTAAGCCATTGCTGGTTGTATTTTTTGACAATGAAAGCAGCCCTGTCTGGGTGTATTTTTCACTTCTTCCAGTGTTTGCAGCTCGATGTGTCTCGATAAGCGATCACGGCTGTGGTTCCTGAACTCCCAGAGATCTCTTTGCTGTTAAACACTGTTGAGTTTCTGTTGGCTCTGACCTTAAATGTTTAACCACTACTCAGCAGAACCATCTGTGCCGCCGCTTGAAATGTTAAACCCAATGTTTCCTGTGCAGCTGCGTTTTCCTTAACAACAACCGATCCGGCTGCCTTTTAAGAGCAGCAAATGTGAGGCAGACGTTTTGTTTTTTTTTGTTGGAAAGCCTTCTGTGTCATATCAGCACTCCAAAATGCCAAAACTGACAGGAAACTTTGAGCTTACACGGAACGGATTACTTAAAATACATTCTGAATACACTAACCGCGGGAGTGATATAAAAACTGCTTTATTGTCCTTGAATCAATTTTCTGCTCCTGTGATCAAACAGCCGACTGTCCTCATGGAAACCTCGGCTTCTGAAACTCTCGTCTTTTATTACCTTCCCTCGTTCCTCCGTCTCTCTACGCGTCACTTCAGTTTTATCTCCCCTCATTGTTTCCCTTTCTTTAATATTCTGCACAGCAAAAATCTGCATTTCCTGCCCCTGTTCGCTTCAGTCTACCCCCCTTTCAAACCTCATTAGCACACATTCATAAATCCTTTGCAGGTGCTGAGTCACACCGAAGAAAAGAAAAATGTCTGTTATATCTACAACAGATAAACGGTGGGACAGCAGTGTGATTTTCTGTCTTTGTTCTCAATGTCAAACACTCCTCCGTCCTCACACTTTCTCCATCTGCGTCTTCTCTCTCTGTTCTCATTTCCAATTCAACCTTTGACTTCGCCTCCCCAGATCTTCTCCTGGGCTTCGCCGCTCATGCAGCATCTCCATGCTCATCTCAGACTCTCTGCACCGGCTGGACCAAGGTCGACCAGTATGAGAAAACTGACCGAGGTCTAGATGATGACCTTGAGCAGTCGAAGCCTCCTGTGAAACCAATCTGCTGCTTCTTACCTCAGGAAATTACAGGAGATTTTCTCGACCGTCCTCGGCTCCAGAACCTTCGCTGTAATCTATCATTTGTGTCCATCGTTGGTAAATCAGTCCTGTGAGTTTAACAATTTATCAAAAATAGAGTTTTCTTATAAAGATTTTTAAGGACTGCTGTGGTGACACGTGGAGGTTAGCAGGACACTGATAGCATCTTAATATTTGTATTTATCTCTGGGTTTATTTCAGGTTTTTACTCTGGAAACTTAAGTCTGAAACGCTGAAACAAACTGTCCTAGATAGGTTTACTTTTTCAAAATTAAAAGAAAAGAAAACATTGGTTGCTCACTTTGTTCCACTAAAGAATGTAAAGATGCTTTGAGCAAATTGTAAAGTGATAATAGTGATTAAACTAAAGTTTTGAAGGAGAAAATTCCTGAACTTGTCCCACATTTTGCCGTTTAGCTCGAATGACTTCAGGTTTCTGAATATGTTTTTTTTTAATATATTATTTTAAAAAAGCACCGATTGGATGTTTTTAAGTTCAAAACTAAGCATTCTGTAGTAACCACAAGTCAAGGGAAGACGCCAATTTGTCTTGTGTAATTTTCTTTAAAGGATAAAATAGTTTGTGCCAGTGCAGGCTAACTGTCAGGCTAACCGTCAGCTAACTGTCACCTATCTTTCAGGCTAACTGGCAGCTAACTGTTGGGCTAACTGTCAGCTAACTTTCAGGCTAACTTTCATCTATCTGACGGCTAACTGTCAGCTAACTTTCAGGCTAAATGTCATGCTAACTGTCAGGCTAACTTTCAGCTATCTGTCAGCTAACTGTCAGCTGTCTTTCAGGCTAACTGTCATGCTAAATATCATGCTAACTACCTAAGCTTGAATTCTTCCAGTAACA
Source organism: Stegastes partitus (assembly GCF_000690725.1). NCBI lineage: Eukaryota > Metazoa > Chordata > Actinopteri > Pomacentridae > Stegastes > Stegastes partitus. Next base: position 306,542 of record NW_007577950.1, read on the forward strand.
GGAACTGAAGCTGCTGTATTGTTTAACTTTATGAATGTCTAAATAGCCTACGCGTTGTAAACTGGGATATGTGAAAAATAAGAAAAAGAACTTTACAGTGCTTTTGTGACAAATAAAGGCTTCTTCTTTGTTCTCTTCTTCCATTTAGGATTATGTGACACAAATCTCCACCAAACTCCTTCCAACAGAACGATAATAGCGACATAAATAAGCTGTAGTGCTATCAGGAGCCACAGACCTCGTTCTCTCCTGCACTGTTTACTGTCGTCGATTTGGAAACTAAATCAGATGTAAAAGACGAAGGCGGTCGTAGCTGCACGTAGTCGTAGTGAAACTAAAATACTCTACAAACACTCATTTGTTTCTCACTGAATGCTCTGGATCCCCCATAAAACTGTCAGACGTCTACCTGGTGCAACATCAACACAGTCACAGCTGTGAGTTATGAATGTTTGGTACATTTAAAAACCTGCAATATCTGTTTTTATACACATACCAGGATCAGTGCAATATTATTACTTCTCTCAGTAGTTCTATTCATTAAATACCACCAATATGGGCAATAGTCTTATTTCTAGAACCAGTATTTATGCATATTTTGGTTTATTTTTGTCTTTTCTGCTCATATTCCTTAAATATTTTCACCCCTTTTCCCAACAGTGGAATTAATGTGGGCTTATCTTTACACCAGACTTCTGCAATAACTGTTAATTTCAGTTTTATGGTGGAAAACGAAACAACTCTTGGACATGTAAGGCTGTAAAATCTACATTAGAGATTCTGCTACTCCACTACCTTGAATTACAGCTTAACTATGTGGTAGAAGTGGAAGGTTTTGGGCATTTCTGTTTGAGTTGCCACCTCCGACGAACCTGTCAGAGGTCACTGATGCACTAAGACAAGCACAGGTGCTGCTTCTGCTGGGTTTCCACAGAAAGTTTGGGCAGCTTTAGTTCTTCCCCTCGTTTCTATTTTTCTGGAAGTGTCAAGTCAAGCAAGGATACCAGCACGTCTGCAGGGTTTTAAAATGTTCCTGTCATGGTCACTGTAAGTAAAGGATGAATCCCAGTACACTTGGATGAACACTTTGGGGTCCGTAACCTCGAATGGCCCGGACGTCTGAGTGTGTACGTGAAATAACAGAGCGTGGTCTGGAAGCTGCTGGTTAAAGGAGACGGCAGAGAGATTACATCCGGGCTTAGAGACTGACAGCGTGATGGGGAGACGGCGGCTTTCATGGTTGATAAATAAATATCGCAGTCCATTTTCCATCGACAAAAAACACTCCTCGCTAACATCCGCTCGCTCTTTCACATCACTCAGGACCTCCGACGGAGATGTCAGGGCCTCGCTATTTACTGAGTGAAAAATAAGAGAAATCCTCTGTAGGAGGACGGTAATGGAATCTGGCTTTTCACGCAGAGGCGTCGTACTGTTTTAAAATACAAGAGTCTGAAATAACCGGAGCTCATTAAGGGGCTTCTGAAATATTCACCCACTATCCCTCATTGATTTCTAACAAATCAGTGCATCGGGGGAGTAATTGTCCAGAATTTGTTCCGTCACGCCAGCAGCAACTCTGAACTCAGCAGCCCCTCGTCGCACTTCTGTTGTCCGATCCTACGCTGCCCATAAAGCAGAGAGACCAGTGGACTGCATGTGGAGTTTCAGATGCAGCTAGAAGTCCTTCAATCAGGAGAGTTTAGGATTTTAACCGTCATTGCAGCTGGACATCCACGACTCCATCTTGCATCCTGAAAAAAGACTTTGGTACGGCGTCACCATGGGGTCCACAGAGTCCACTATGGAGCAGTTAAATTAGTTTTTAACTGGTGTGCACACAATAATGTAGCATCTTATCAAGGAGGAATGAAAGTAAAATTCTGCTCGACCCAATGATAGCAGTGTTTTATTAGCTCAGTGTGTTGACATTTCTTTTCACCTCTCCGGTATGGAGGTAAATTTGGTTCATTGACGCTAAGTGCTGACATACTTGGCCATGTTCTTGCAGTATTGGTGAGCCAGTTCTGGCCAAGTGTTGGAAGCCGGTTTTGGCTGAGCTTGGGTCGTGTAGATTTGGGCCAGTTTGGGCTGTAAATTGGCACATTTATCTGAATATGGGCGAGATACAGATCAGCACCTGGACGTCACACATACCTCTACCTGGGCTGGATTATTTCTGTTGATTTGGATCGTTACGTGGCCAAACCGTCTTGGTTACACCGAGCCGTGACCTTCACTTGGCCAGTTTGCAGCCAGGTGTGAAGTGGTCGGCTCCTCCAAGTCTGAGGTCGTGGGCTTTCTGTCGGAAAGCGGTGGATAGCTCCCTCGGTGTTGCGGTTGAGTTGCTGCCAAAAGCGAATGAGTTTAAGTATCTCAGGATCTTGTTCAGGGGGAAATGAAGTTCAAGATGGACAGAAAAAACGGACTGGACTGGAGCAGCATGAGGAGTCGGTCTACGCTCATCACCTGTGGGTTTGAGCCCTGAATAGTGACTAAAGGAACAAGATCAGGGATACTGGTTTCCTTTGAGGATAGGGTGAGAAGTTTGAACAACATCACATGATTAGGTTGCATCCTGGGTGCTTTTCATTGGAGGTTCCCCAGACATGTCCAACTGGGAGGAAAATACATCAGACCCAACACTGGACAAGAGGAAGAAAATGGATGGATGGATGGATGGATGGATGGATGGAACGATGGATGGATGGATGGATGGGATCTCTTCACCATTTTTATGCTGGATTCAAATTCCTGTCGCCTTTCACATGAAAGATCCACAAAAAACACGTTATCTGGTGTAGTTCTATGCACATTTAAACCATCTGTCTGTCACCGTTTTTTGAATATACACCCACAAAACTCATTTCCTGCATTTGCTTCATTTGTCAGTGGATCCATTTATAATGTTTCCTGCAACTATGGTTGGAATTGTTATTGACTCCCATCTTGACTAGAACATATAAAAATGTTTGGCTGCACACGAGCTGCTTTTCTGCGTGTTTCTACCAAAGTAACTGTTTAAGGAGTGTTTGCTTCAGTGTCACATTTGTTAATTTACTGTAATTGATGCAGAAACCACATGAAATCAGAACTAAAATGTTATATATCCATGCACATGAGCACGGATGACGACTTTTTATCTGCAAAAATGTGTATGACAAAGACCGTGCTTTACACTGACTGAAGAACGGATGGATGAAAGAAGGGATTACATGCACCGATGCACTCTCATATATACAGTAATTCAATAAAGAGTCAGACTGAAACCAACACAAAGAGGTTTCTAGACGTCTTAATAGGTCTTTCTCTCCATCTTGACGTTTGACCAGAGCAGTCAAAAGACAGTCAGTCTTCAGAAGAAAAAAAAAAAAACGAGGTTGAAACTGTCTTTCACCTGGAAACCGCTTTGGAAACTAGAACTCAAACGCTCCCAAGTTTCTACTCTGATCGTCTAGAAGTCAGTTTCCAACAAGGACAGAAGTCTGAAGTGTAAATTACCCAGTCAAAGTGTGCGAACTCCACGGCGTGAGGCCCGTATCCATGGCGACCCCACCATCCACTATGGAAGCAGCAGCACCTGGGGGAGCGATAATTGTCGCTTAGCGTGTCGGAGCCTTCGGGGAGCCTGGCGAGCACCCACGACCGCTCGTTTTGGTGCTTTAAACGATTCCCAGCTCCATCGTTCTGGTTTTTTTTTTCCCTTTCTTTCTTGGGGACGTCCACCTGGTTCGGTTTTCAGCCACCTGCCTCCCGCTAAAGCTCACTCGCTGTCTGTAATTACCCGCTCTTTATCTCCACCTCTGATTTCTGCACATATTTATAGAAAACTCTGAAGCGTCACTCGAGCTCTGCTGCATCAGCTCCATCTTGCAAGACTTTGCTCAAGTTACATCAGGCGCCAACTTTTCGAGCGTTAACCCTCTTGTGGCTCCTCAAGGACACATTATGAAAGCTTCATGCAAGTCTAATGAATTGTTAATTAAAAGGAAAAGAATTATAGCAAAAGGTAGACGCCGTCTTCTTTTTCTTTTTTTTTTTTTTTTCGACTGACATCAGAATATTTATAGGACTTCAAAGAAATCCCAAACAATGACGTATATACATGGATGGGGTTTTATTGTTTACTGGTTTTATTGGTGGTTGTATATTATTTATGTTGTATTCTCTATTATTGTGTTGTATCCTTGGAAACCATTTACCCTGGATGAAGTGTTTGCATTGCGGCAACTCATATTGTTAAATGTGATTTTAGGGTTATGCAAAATACACAACAGTATGACCTTAAAGGGTTTTTTAAATTGTTAAATTCTTGAAAATAGAAGAAATAATAATAATCAAGGTATTTTAAAAAATGGAATAAGGTCAATTTAAAGAAGTCCAAGTCCAAAATCTCTTCCCATATATGGCACACTAAACTTAAAGTCTCATTTTATTAAGTAAATCAGAAACTGTGCTCTAAAAACTGGGGAATAAATGGTTTGTTTTGGTACTTTTGTTCGTCCTCTGTGTGTATAACATCTGCAACACTTCTGGATTTTGAGGGTATTTAGTCAGACGTTGGTGACTGTGTGACCTTTTAGAAGTTGTGACGTACTTCACAAAACAACTTTAAAGAAAAATAAATCATATATCTGTTACAACACTTGCTTTGGGTGGAGTCTAGCTTACCTGCAAATATGACAAAATCCAGTCCCACAGGCCCTAACGAACGCTCACAGAATTATTAATCAGGTTGGAAATGCATTTCTTTAAAAACATAAATAAGAATATAATTTTTATTTTTGAGACACAGCTGAACAGTGGCAGCAGCATCAACATGCAGCTTAAAGGCAAACGTTCCTAAAACAACACCTGCAAAGCAAATCGCTGCATCACGACAAAGATTTCACCCTCATACCAACATAACATACGTTGATATCCGGACTGAACGAGACGCTTTCTGGTGCCGGGAGAGGATTTGTCACATTCTGTGGCTCAATAAAACGCAACATGAATAATGAAGCGTTTTATCTTCGGAGAGGCCCCTGGACTTCTGTTTCATTAATACACTTATCCGAATAAAGGAAAGTAACGACAATGATCTCCATAATTTTACATTTAAAGTAAAATGTCATCAGTTTCATGAGCAAATTTAAGCTCGCACAAGATTTGAATCGCAGAGAAATTCCTTCGTAATTAAATAATAATCGGAACTTAAAAACTACTCGGTTGCAATGAAGTCGCTCTGTTTTGTAATCAGCTTTAAGTCAGTGGAGAAGAGGAAACGCAGATTCACTGAACTGCATGCAGAAGTACAAGGAGATGCCCAAACCCTGCAAAATGTAAACCAAAAAAACCCAAACAAACTGTACAACCGAGCAACATCTGAATGCTTTTAGATGTTAAAGAAATGGGTTGTGTGCACAGATGCTGCTTTCTAAGAACAATCCCACAATGCAGTGCAGTCATCACATGCAGAAACGACAGCTGAGCCACGGAGCCGATGCAGAACAACGGCGGTTAGTAATCGTCTGAAATCTAAACCCCTGAGCTGCTGAGTATATCTGCTGTTACACAACCAAACGGCAGCTACACCCTGAAATCCAGCTCCAACCTTCTCTCACATTTTTTAAAAAATGCAGCAGAGGAGTGAGGGGGCAGAGACTGGAGGAGGTTTAGCCTCAGGGAGGGAATCGGACCCACCGGCGTTTACTGTGAATGGACGATGAGTTGAGCCGCTAGTTAGAGCTAACAGGCAGATTCTGCTTCTCTGTGCTGGAAGGATGTGGAGCCAGAGAGCTTCTGACACCCACTGGAGGCACAACTCTCAGCATTTCTGTTGCTGTGTGTGAATGCTGCACTGCAAAAACTAATAATTTCATGTTTCAGTATAAACAGATGATGAAGATCCTTTAACTTGTTTACACTGAATGCCTGATGTTTAATGAGCAACTCTGTCTTTAAGTTATATTTAACCAGACACGAGGGACGCTTCTTTCTATAGGATTCATTTGCATTAACTCGGCTCAACTAGATTGATTCCATCTTATTCCAAGATGTGCTTCAGTGACAGTCCAACAGCCCGACTGGCTTTCAGACATCCAGCCAAATCTTTTCAAGCTGGTTTGTGCTTTTAGCAGGAGAACGGCTGCACAAAAAGGCCAGAGTGTAGTTTGCACACATCCAAAATGAAACTTCAAGCGTTCTGGAATCAAGTTCTGTGGACTGATGCAACAAAAACCCACCTGGAATGTGGATGAAAAAACAACAACAACAACAAAAAAACCCCACCAGGAACAGCTCATGGCCCAGAGCCACCAGCTCATATCTCAACATGGCGCTGCCTCTGCTATGACTCTGTTTGCACGGTTGCCAGTGGAGCTGGCGTTTGTTGACGATTTCGCTGCCGACAGTCGCAACACGACGGATGCAGAGGTGAACGGGAGAATCTGTGGGCTCACATTCAGATTTATCAGAGCTCACCGGATGAGCTTTCAACGTGCAGCCTGACGCTGTTTTCAGCTGGAGGCTTCTTCTTCTTCTAGAACGAACCGCTGGAGGAGGCAGTGATGCTGCACGCTGATGGAGCTCTTTGCACATTCAACTTTAATTCACGAGTCGTTTTTTTAATTCTATTGCGACCAGCGCGCTCTGTGTTAATACTAAAAAGCAAATGGCTGCCCTCCAGACAAAGCATCCAGTAGCGTCTGTGTGGTGAAACCTTCATCAGCTCCGAGTCCATAATGGATCCTTCTGTGCTTTTTTAAGTATCACATTAACAAAGATGAATGGAAACAGACAAAATATCTGCTCAGTTTCCCAGAAGAGACTTTCTTCACACCATTGGAGGTGGAAACTCGTCTTCCAACATTTTAACTCACGTGTCTGATCAGCTGTTTCCAACTAAACCACATTTCTAAAGCTCTTGCTTCATTTTTCTGCCGTAAAAGTTGAACGTTTCCCTTTTTTTCTGTTCTGGTGGTTGTTCTTGGGTTTGTGGTTGGCAGCGGATGGTTTTCCTTCTGGGTGGCGACCATGAATTCTTCTGTTTACTGCAGCCATGCATGATGCAGCCAGTCAATAGAAACAAGCCCAATGTGCACGATTTCTTTCAGATTTTGGGACCTGTCAAAGGTTGTTCTTCAAATTGTCTCGACAATTACTTCTCCAGATATTGACTGTAAATTATAAATCTTTCTATTTGACTTCATTTGTACCCGTTAGGTTACCTGTGAGTTCACAAACCTTCAGCACTGCGTGTTAAAAAGAACAATACAATGAAGCTGAGAATTTATTATTCATTATGCTTATTTATTGTCGGCTCAATTCATGAGTGTGGAAAGTAAAGTTGTCTCTCTGTGATTATTTCTGCTGCTCTGTCACCGTCGCTTCTGTTTTTCCACCTTTTCCCTCAATTCACAACTTCAGCTTCTCCACTCGTCCCTTGAACCAGTCGTCCTCCAGAATCTCTGAATCCACTGCACTTCTGTCACCTCCCATCCAGACCGTTTATCGTCCATCTGACACTGACACTTATTCCACTCTGTGCTCCTGCTCGCCGTCCTTATCGCGTCAGATTCTGGCAGCGATGCTTTGTTTGATATCCTCTGCAGGCGTTGTTTATGACTCCTCGTCTGTGGGCTGCAGGCCGTTTGCATCCCAGCATGTTGATGGTAAACGCTGCTAACATCAATCCGATGCCTGGTCTGAAAGCTCCTAAGCTGCAGGAGCTGGTCTGCATGTCCAGCGTGGTTCGTGTCCGTTCTTGCAAAATCCCATCACATCTGCCGATCCAGCTAGCGGAGGTCACAAGATACCAAATAATGCACCCCAGCCAAGGCTTTAGCATCAAACCCAAGCATCCCAGACTCTTCTTGGGCTTCCACCAATAACACTGATGTGGTGCAGCCATAAGAGCGTCCTTCCTACCCACCGATGCCTCATGTTCGCTTCAGCATGCTCATGTTGCTGCAATAAACAGAACAATTGGTGGCAGTTTGGGTGGTGTTTCCGTCACCCTCTTCTCCCCCAGCGGGCCGAGCTTTGAATCGCTCTCTGCTGTAGGACCGACAAGATCTCATCCGAGATAACAAATGCAATATCAACTCTGTGGTGTGTTCAGTAATCTGGTTTAGTTATAAATCCATTCTGCTCGCGCTGGCTGAGTGAAATGTACAAATGTCAATGTTTGTTAGCGTGGATGGGCTGTTGAGACGAGCACGGAGAGAGCAAAGAAACGGGAGCGTAATACGATACCGTTTTCACGTCTGTGCCGGTAGCCGATTTATCTCGCGCTCAATCAAACGTTATTTAGTTTGGTGGAGGTGTTAAGAAACGACGGAGGACGGTCGTCACTGCGAGTGGCTTCTCCAGCTAATTGTCTATTCATTTACAGAGAGTGAATAACGAGATCGAAAAAACAACAGAGGACAGATGAGCATCTTTCTTGTGCACACAAAAATCTCACACAAAGAAGCCGAAGCCAACAGAAGCACAGCAGATGCAGTAAACAGTCACAGACAAAGAGGAGGCTGCACTCAAACATTTTGCTGTTATTATTGCCAATATTATGTCAATCTTCAGTCAGCCCTCGATTGTTTCTTTAGACGGTGGAAAAATAGAAAAGTTTTTTTTTTGTTGTTCCCATTTTCTTTTGTGACTTGTTCCAACCGCTGCAGTCGCATCCAGCGCTGCAGATACAGGACGGCGTTGTACAAAAGGGAGATCCATGCATACACAATGCCGTTCTCCGACTACACCAACACGATGGAGGTGTACGCTTTACCGACAAACTGAGGCAGATGCATGCTGAATATCCCGACAGCAGCTTTGAAGATCACTGCTATTACATTATCTTCAAAAAGTCTGCTTCTCTTTGTCCAGTTCTGTCATTTATGGCACAATCTGGCACCGTTGAGACGAGCATTAATGTGTTGTGAAGAAGCTGCTGCAGAAACAGGTTTTATTGGAAATGAGGCAGATTATGACATAAAGTGTGTGTGGATAAGAAAAAAAAACAACATAATATGCAAGAATTTATAACCTAAACGCTGTGCTTGTTGTGTTGCACACACACACACACACACACACACACTTAGTGTTGGATCTACAAAGGTTTATGTGTCTCCCCACGGCTGCTGGAGACCTTTCCAGCCTGGACGCGCTTAGTTGTTTTTAAATTGAAATGTCCCACATTATGATGCCTCTCCTCGGGGTATGTGGCTTTAATTTGTTGTCAGGAGGGGAACTTGAGGGGCAAATAAGAGCCCTTTGTCAGCTGATGAAAGCCACGGTATACGAGTAATGTACTTAGTGGAGTGAGTGCTCCTGTATATAGATATGGATGTAAATCTAAATGTATTGGCTCCCTTAGGAAGAACACTTATTTTCTTTTAAAATATGTATTTTTGGGGGAAATCAATATAATATTTGTACAAGAAGTAAGCAATTTTAGAGGGCAATTAAATCATACTAAAGCTTTGTTATTTTTTAATTAAATATAAAATCTTGAGGGTGAACGAACCTCACAGGTCACCAGGAGCAACACAAACGTGCTACTTAAGCATAAGATTACCTGTTTTCTCACATGTTGGTGTTGTTCTGACTTTAACATGTTCAGAAATAATTTTCATATAAAACAGTTTAATTAAATTAAGCTGCCAATGAGAAGCCTGCAGGACAGAAGTTATATCTGGTTATTTAAATCCATGGCATATTAATGATGTAAAAACCAGCAGTGACATGCAGCCAATAGCGCTACAGCTAGCTAATATAGCATAGCATTGTTAGCTTACCATAAAGTCAGCTAATTAGCTTCAGTAAATAACACGTTTACTGCTGGTTAGCTTTCATGTCACTGTATTAGATGACAGTGAACATAATTAATCAGAAATCAAACATTAGCATTAGCAATTTTAAAATGATTCATGTTCATGCTCTCACATTTTCCACATATTACAGAAAAAAGCTAATTTTTTTTAGTTCAAACTAACAGAGAACATCCACATGACTCATGAAAACAGCAAATAAAAGTTTGTACATGAATAAACAAGCTGATTTTGTTCTGTCAGAACATCACATCAGGTGACCTCTGAACTCAGCTCTATTTAAAGATTAATAAGGTCACTGTTTATATATAAACCATGTTCAGTGTGACTGTGTGTGGATGTAAACACTGATAACTCTCTGTCATGCTCAATTTGGACTCCAGTACTGACGGATAAAATACTAATTTTATCAGGAAAACCGTCACCATCTACGAGCCTCTGTAACTCTTTCAACTCGTACTTGCTGACATCTGGTTTGGGACTTTGGAGCGGAAAATATATCACTCTTATTTCCATCCCCGTGGATCTCTTAACAACTCTGTGGTTTCTAGTAAATACACTAAATTACATCTAAACCCGATGCTGCACACAGCTTACTGGGTGGATCCTTGAGGTATAACAAAGTGAATTTCCTTCTTCATAAAACGGTGATCTAGTGCCGTGTACGTCCCGTCTTCTTTTTGGAAAATATTCTAGAGTTCTAAAAGCTCCACAACAAAGCTCTGCCTCTTCATTTAAAACCCAGTAAATGGATTCATGACGAGGACAGCAGCAGCCAACAAATTAGAACACTTTCCCTTATTATCGGTGATGCACTTCAGCTGCTGCGTAGAAATGTCAAGTCTCACCGGGTCCCGAGTTGCTGGCACCGGTTAAACTCACGGAGGATTTAATCCGTTTAATAAGTGCCAGATTGAACATGTCAAATGTTACCTTTCACGCTGCAGAATACTACCGAGGCATGAGTCAATCATGAGACAGGTGCTAAATATAGAGGCGCTTTGCAAAATCTCCACCGAGGAGGCCCGGTGTCAGCAGAACCCTCCTGAAGGAAGCCGTGTCAGTGTCACTGTTGATCTCAGGGAGTTTTTTTTATCAGTAAAACTGTGAAGAGGGCTGAAGTGGTTAAAACAAAAGACAGGAATTCTTGGTTTAAACACCAAAACAGACTCGTTGATGTGTTTTCCTTTTCTCATTGCTGGACCCAGATTCCTCAGGGGGAGCTGGTAGCGTTTTATTCTACCTGAAAAGCACTTGTTCATCTGGGGATCCGCCACAGATTGTCTCATTGTGCGAGAGTAATGCCAAAACGTCGGGGTCATTTGCAACCTGCACAGCAGTGTTTGGGTGATTACTGCACAACACGGGGAGGAGAACTCACGAGCAAAATGTCTGTGTGCTAAATCCAAGTGGGGGTTCATTAACAAGCTGTCAACCAGCAGTTCCAGTCAGGAAGCAAGCAGGGCAGAAAAAAACATCAGACGGAGACAAGGTCAGGAACGACCAGGAGAGAGGACTGGAGCTCCACAGAACAGCAAACCAGTCTGACGGGGCTGGTTTATGTGCTGGACCAGTGATCAGGGAATGAGCAGCAGGTGTGTGAGTGGGCGGAGCCATCAGGTGAGCAGGAGCACACAGGTAGACCGCTGCACAGGTGGAAGACTCAAAGGATTTCATATTGGATTTAACAGAATTGACCATGAAGTCTGCTATTTTAAGAATAATAGTAACATGAAACAGCCGTCCTTCAAGGCTGACAGTCATGTTTTACTTTAGATTAAAAATAAATAAATAAATAAAATAAAATAAACAAACAAAAACAAAAAAAAAAATATATATATATATATATATAAATCTAATTTAACATGATTGTTCATCTTTACAATCAGACATAATTAACATATCTCCTCAACATCTTTAATTGTTCTTTTAAATGTAAACAGTGATTTTGGTTCAGATTGTTCCATAAACTGATTCCTTTCACAGAAACACAACGCTCCCTCACTTTTATTCTGAATCTGTTTTTTTGTTTTTTGTTTTTTTTGTTAAAGATCTCAGTTCCTTTCTCTTTTTTCAAATCTTTTCTGAATGTTTATTGGTCATGTTTTGTTTTTATGTGCTTTGAACAATGTTCGTAAAACACTGTAGTCGACTGATTCATGAAATTTCAACAATTTTAACTGAAATTTTTTTAATTTAATGTCCATATAAATGAATAAAAATGATGTCGTCTGAGTTTGTCACAGCACAGAAAGCTGTTGTTAACCACTCAGCCAAGTTCAATCCATTAAAAATAAGTTTAGAAAGCCAGTGCTTAGATTGGGAAAAAATAAACTGACTGCTTTGTACCAACGGAGCAAACAGACCTGAGTTTGTTTTCACTGAACCAAACAGCTTAAGTCACAAGTTCATCACTTTGTGGGCTAATTTACATAAACAAAGTTCAAAGTTGAAGCTGATTGGTGGATGATGTTTGTGAAATAGTTGGATGGATGCCACAAGAAGCTATTTGGTCACAATGAGCAGAAATATGATTGGAGGAGAGAAGGTGAGGCCTTCAACCCCAAGAACACCAAACCTACCATCAGGCATGGAGGTGGCAGCATCATGCTCTGGTTCTGTTCTGCTGCCAGTGGACCTGGAGCTTTACACAAAGTAAACACTCCTCCACAATCTTCAGGAAAACCTCAAACCATCAGCAGAAGGTTGATCTTGGACACAGTTGGGCGTTACAACCAGACAATGAGCCCAAACACGCCTCAGTAGTGGCAAATAAATGGTTAAATCCGGCCAGAATGAAGGTTTTGGACCGGTCTCACCAAAGTTCTGACGTAAACCTTTAAACTTAGGTGCAGTCCCGGTGCTCTGGTGTGTATTTTAAGAAACTCCTTAAGCATCCTGGACAGTAAATAACGATAATTTTCTTTGCAGTCATTAGCCGGTGTTTGGTTTTAGGGCTATAAGAGGCTACGCTCGACAATATGCTTTAATTTCATAAACAGATAGCTTTTTATTTTGCTGAGTAATTACATCTGAGAGTGTTTTTTTAATTTTCCATCCTTGCATCATTTCTGCTGACCAGTTATCCAATTACCACCGGCTCCAACGCTGGAAACATAATAAAGAAAAAGACATATACGCAGCCTTGTGAGAAGCACTTCCTCATGCTTTTAGTTAGCAGAACACAGTAAACGTTTCAAAACAGGCAGGGGAAAAATGAGGCTTAATGCCCTTTGTGAGGCCGCTTAAAGATTAATTAAAGAAGGTAAATGTCTCGCTGTTTTACTAGAAGTTAAAATGTCCTAACTGGGATACAGGAGAGTGAAATTAAATCTGCAAGAATTACACGTCGAGCGTTTTCAGAACCCCCCAGGATTAAAAGAAAGATAATGATCAGAGATGATTGCGTCAGCCCGTATAGGTCCGTAATCCACCATCACATCCATTAGCCACTAAACAGCCACGCATGTTGGCCGGTCCTGCTTCCATCTCGTCTCCAGCACCATGATACCACTCTGGGTTTTTTCTTCTCTCTCTTCCTTCCTCTCTGTTCCCCCGCGATGCATTATTCATAAAATGAACTGTGGCTGATGTAAGCTCCATACTTCTGTCATGAATTAAAAATCACATTCAGTGTTCAATTAAACATGAGTGTGCACAGAAGAGAATGACACAGACCGTTTGTGAAGTCGCTCCGCAAATAAACCGTGACTGGAGAAGAAGCAGGCGGCCATGACTGAGGAGATGTAAGGAGGGACGAGCTGGGCGTCTGTGAAGAGCAGGTCCGGCTCACTTAGATTCTGGTTATTTTGGGAGTGTTCTGGTGATTTATGTTGCTCTAAATCACAGCTCTGTGGTGATTAAGCTGCCGATTCTGATGATTTAATGTTGCCGACATTAATTTTTTGTGTTGGTTTTGTTCATGTTAACGAGCAGCTCCAACGTATATGATGCCATAATTATGACATAATTAAATCATGAATGTCATCATTAGTCTGTGATTGGCTCATTGTACCCGGTTTTGTCCCCGACGCTCAGAGCCCATATACTGTATTCCACCTTTTTACAGATTTCTTATCCCAGAAACTTCACATTTTCACTAACTCAGTGATTGGTTTTTATTGAGCCGCCTCACAATCCATCCAAAGTTTCTCTTGCAGACAGCCAGACTGGGTTTTTGAGTGAGTAATGTTTATTAACCTTGGATTCTCTTGCCCTTTTCAGAATTAAAACTCTGTCATCACTCCCATGATGAACGATGACATTCACTTTTTGAGCCGAGGATATACGACGGTGCGTCTAATAATTTCTTCCCCCCTGTTTGCTCAGGAAAGAACTTCTGTCGCCGATTAATTCCTGAAGAACAGACACTGACTGCACCAGCTTCCTGTCCTCTGAGTCCGACTGATGCTGTTTAAATCGATCCTGTAGATCTCATGACCTCAGTCATCTTCAAACATGTTAATGTCCACGGTCATGTTAGCATGCTAGCAGGGAATGTTCCCACAACGTTGGCTAATGGTCGCTAAAACTTTTCACAACGTTTTAAGGAAACAACTTCAAATAACTACAAGTATAATGTTTTAGCTGCAACATTCAGAGAATGTTTTAAGGACGTTTTCAGGGCCGCTCTATGACAACACGTTCTCAATGCAACGTTTGCAAACATTTGCACAACATTACTTGACCGCAAACGAAGAACACTCTCGAGGAAACATTCAGAAAATGCTTTAAGGATGTTACAGCGACATGTTCTAACAATGTTGTCACTAAACCATTAAAGACTGCTGTTATGAAGCATTTTTAGAATAATTTAGAGAATGTTGTCCGACTTTTAGAAGAACGTTCTGGGAACAAAAAGAAACCCTTTCGGTAGAAACACTTTACAGCATCACTGTTACCACAAAAGACACTTAAATGTTTTTAAAGAACCTGATCGTACTCGACATCCTTCGAGGAACAGAAAACAAAGACAGAACGTCCCCCTGAACACTTTGCAGTTCTGTTGAAGGAACACATGACAGAACGTTCTGGACGTTCTCGATGTCATGTTCCAAAAAGATTTGCAAGATGCTGTCGAGGCTTCAGACGACAGAACGTTCACTGTGAATCATAAAAACAAGATGAAACATGCCGCTTGCAGTGTTCTTGAGGAACACATTATGGAGGGTTCTTCTGTAAAACATTCTCAAAATGTTCCATGACAGCAAAGGTTCTCAAATCAACATTTCTGTAACGTCATCTACTGACAGCAGAACATTTTGACTTCTGTAAGATGTTTCCACAAAACGGGATGTTCTCGAGGCCTCAGACGACAACGTTCTTTAACGAAGGTGGAACATTCTGCCTGCAGAGTTCTGAGGACATTGTGGGAATGTTCCTGAGGGAAATAAAGTTGTTACCAAGCATTTTTAGGAGGTTTAGGGGGAATATTATCCTGCGTTTTTAAAGAGGAACAAACTAAAAATAAAAAGAAACAACAGCAAAATGTTCAAATAAAATGCTACCACAAAATATACTTACTACAATCGATCTCCTACAAAATAAAAGCATGCTGCAGGACCTCAACACTTTATGTCAAAATGTCGACACAACACCTGCTGTCACTTAAATCGGTAGTTTGCAGCTGAAGTTAATCTAATGTGAGGAACAGGCTGAAGGTTGCATCTCCTACAGCATCATCATCACGTTGTTCTTGTAGATCATCGTCTAACGGCCTCCGTGCACCAGGAGAACATTAAACACCGGCTGATGTTAAGATTCCTGCATGTTGAGACCATTACGCCGCCAGATCACCGGGAGGCTCCTTAAATCTTCAGACGGAGCTTTTCTCACCGTCCCAGGAACCACATTACAGTCGAGTGCTTCGTGAATTCGTCTCGCATCAGCCCTAAAATCTGGAAACTTCAACACATTTTTAGTGATATTATACGTTTTATTATTTTAAATAGCTTTTAGTGTTGCTCTGTGCGATGTGTTCTCACCGGTGCTTCACAAAACAGCTTCACCCAGTTGGCAGGGAACGTTCCCACAACGTTACCTACAAGTTCTAATTTTATTTTAAAGAAGATGTCTGAATTAAATGTTCACAGAACATTTTAATTTTCAGGAACGTCCCAGTAAAGTCAACATACAACATCCTCTAAACGTTCTCAAACCAACATTAAAACAATGTTCTCAGGGGGTTATCGAGGTCTCTGGTGATTCCTATGAAACGTTCCTGTAACGTGGATGAACATTCTCACAATGTTCTCTGCTATTAGTGGAAAAACGTTCTCAAAGCAACATTAGAGAAATGTTTTCCAGATGTTGTGAAGATGACAGAACATTTTTCATACAGAACGTTTTGTGAACGGATATATATTAAAGGTAGAACATTTTTGCCTCTTTATCGAGGGAACACATTATAGAATGTTTCCTCTATGATAACAAAGGACGGACGTTCTCAATATAACATTCAAAAACACGTTTTCCAGATGTTCTCCAGACCTCGTGATTTTTCTGTAAATTTTCTCCGATGTGGAACATGTTGAGGAGTTGTCAAGATGTTATCGAGGCCTCCGATGACAGAACGCTCTTCACTGGACGTTCCGGTGTTACAATTTATTCACATAGATGGGACATTATAACTGCAATGTTCTGAGAATGTTCTTGAGGAAACACTTTACAGAATCATCATCACAATGTTCTAGGATTACAAAAGAAGAACGTTCTCAAACCGACATTAAAAAAAAGTTTTCCAGCCTCAGATGACAGAATGTTTTTCATACAGAACGTTTTGTGAACGGCTATATATTAAAGGTAGAACATTTTGCCTTTTTTAATGAGGGAACACATTATAAACGTTCTCCTGACATCTTTCCATGATGATAAAGGATAAACCGATATTTACGTTTTTCAGAGGTAACTCAGATGACAGAACGTTCCTGTGCTGCGATATATTAACAAAGGGGGAACATTCTATCTGCAATGTTCCGAGGATGTTTTTGGGATGTTGTTGAGGGAAAATAAAACGTTCCCACAGCTCTGATGGGCTTAACTTTCATTTTAAAATATATGAAGTCATCCTAGGAGAACATTCTGGGAACGATAAGAAAACTTACTGGTAAAAATACTCGTAGAACTTTGCAGAACTTTCTCAGAACGTTTCTGGAACAAACACGTTGTAGCTGGAAATACGCACGGCGATTCATTTTTGACGCGACTGGATTTAAGACGAGATAATTAGAGCCGGACATTAAAGAGAAAACATCCATTTCAACACTTAACAAAACAACAACATAAAAATCAAATCCCTAATAATATACAGCTCGTCTGCGGCGGCCCGCGGACCTTTACAGCTCGGCTGAAACCCAAAACAGAGACGCTGCCTGACAATTTACTACAAATACCAGCATGTTTTAATGAGCCCAAGGTAAGAATAAATTGAAGATGGTCTCAGAGAGAAAAGATTTCACAGTCTGTCTGAACCCACCGGTTATTTCAACTTATGTTTATTAAAGGAAAACACTCGACAACAGAAGCAATCTGTTATCTCTAATGGGTTTAACATTATCCAAACACCGCTTCATGCAGAAAGCAGGACCGGGGCCGCCGTGTTTTCAGTCAGCAGCCTCCGTGGGCAGGCGAGATGTCACCTTGGCCACATCTGGAAGCTGTTTGTGTGTGATCTGAAGATCTCCGGTGGATTCCGAGGAGCCGGGTTCGGCCCGTGTGATGATGTTTGTTTACTTCGTGCCTCCGAGGCTTCGTCTCGTAGTCTCATAAACACCTGAACGCCCTGTTTGAGCTCCGTCTGAAGGTCCTGTATGTCGCTCTCTGACTACATATATTGGATCTAAGAAAACTGGGTGCATTTTCAAAGACATATACCTGGAAAGCACTACATTTAATCACAATGTGTGTTGTAGACTGTTGTAAGTCTGGACACAGCAGCTCTACTGGCTGCAGGTCAGGTTTGTGACCATCTTCGCTCCACTATTGTCGACACTTTGCTAAAACAATATGTGTATGGTTTTCATGCACAAGATTAGAATGAATGTTCACAGCTGTTTAGACAAGTGAAGCACAATCTTTTTCTAATTATAACCGTAACATCGCTGCGATATTACAAACGATGAAGATGTAAAATTAAACATTCTGCATTAACATAACGTCTGTGAAATGTGAATGTGGTCATCTTTCCAAAGCCATGTCTGTCCGGTGACTTGAAATGTAAAAAAAATATATAATCTAAGGCACAAAATCAATCCCTGCGAGCAACAACTGATGCTGTTTTCTGTTCTCTAGTCACAGTTAGTGCTGTTACTCAGTAACATCTCGCCATGTTTTTAAAAATCTCATCACCAGAGCGTAGGGTCTGGGGACGGTGGACAGATAAAGCCCTCTGGTGTCTCTTTGTAGTCATTTCGATGTGGTCTTTCTGCTGTGTTTGAACCGTTCAAGTCTTGAGGCAGAAACGCATTTAGACCAACACAGATCAAATTCTGGTTTATTGCATGTATTTCTACCAAAACAATCCAACACCCAGGACAGCAGAGGCAAAGGAGCTGCTAGCTAGCTCTGGTGAAGGTACTTTGAATTGTCCCTGTAAGAATAAACAGATAAACTAATTCAGTTCAGGTTTATTTACATAATTCACAACAGAAGCCACCTCAAGTCACTACATGCAGAACAACTACATTACAAATCCAAAGATGCCCAATCAGAAAGCTCTTTGGCGACAGAACGAAGAACACTCAGCAGAACCAGGTCCATCTGCCTGGACCGGTTGGGGTAAAGGGGAGGGAGAACATTAAGGTAGGAAGCCATAAGACATCAATATACACTGGGGCAAGTAATCAGAAGTTTGTAGTTACGGAGCTTCAGAAATCCAAAAAAGTGTTTAGCATTGAGAGCTGTGTTAACCTCTCCACTGAAAGGCACTGATCCCATGTCTAATGTACAAAATGTAAGATGCAAATAAAACCACATTCACACCATTTTTCTTCTATATCTGTGCAATATTCATCATCTGCTCCTCAACTCTATTGGACCAAAGCAGGTAAACAGTTTGAGGTTTTGCATCTGGTTTGGTGCTGTTCTGTTGTGCTGATGCAGCGGTTCTGTTTCCACGGTGGCACCGAGGTTCCAATGAAACCAGACTCAAGAGAAACTGAACCTGGACATTCGTACAGTAAGAAAAGTTCCTCCAATATCGCATTACGACAACCGTTCTTACCGTTGGACGGGTATTTTTCTCACCTTTCTCTTTTCTTTTTTGGATCCTATGTGCTTTGCCAAACTTTCAATTTTATTTTTTGATCATGCCCTTGTGTACTTTTCCCGACTTGACAATGACAGTAGTCACTGTGATGATGGAGTTTAATACGAATGAGGAAAGGATGCCTGCAATCGAGCCTGCCGGGGTTCAGCTAACAGCACCCAATTATCGTAACAATAGAGGAAAGAGCAGGAAAAAGTGGCCATTTTCTGTCTCCGCTGCACCTGTTGTGTTGCTCGACTCGCTTGATTTCGATCACTTCGGACGTTTTGCAAAAGAAAATGAGTGATCCTCTGACGACGGATCATGCAGCAGCTTAATGGAAGCAGTAAAAATACCCCAAACTGCATCTTCAAGTCATTTTCTCACTGAGTGCCTCAGCTCATTATCCACATTTGTCACTCGGTCGCACACAAACACACTCGGAGGCAAATCTTCTCCCTGTCAGCTGTTTGACACGTTCTCCGCCAGTGGGATCGCTGCTTTTTCATTTCCATGGCGACGCCGGCACCAAACAACATGTTCCCTGTGTTTGGTTGTGTATCGTCAGGAGAGCAAAGCGTCGCTCGTCTATACGTTGGAGTCTTTGCGTGCGGGAGCTTCCCACACACACACACACACACACACACACACACACACAGACATGTTTTTAATTGCCTCTAATAGGCGGCATGAACACGCTTCCCTTGTTAGCTGCCTGCGCGGCGTGTGGGGAGCTGCCTAATGATGGCTACAAACGGAGGAGGAACACCGAGGTGAGCAGGGAGCCAAACGCAGACCTGAGACTTCCCTGCTTTATGGCGACGTACTGTAGCAGGAGGAAGGATGGGGGAACAAAAAAAAAAAGCTAAAAAATGCACATGTATTAGCATTTATTTGTTTGAACATTAGCATGAAAACAACGGTGTGTGCACACACGTGAATCCGGCGGGGGGAAGGCGAGGAACCAGTGAAACCGAGTGTGTGACCTTACAGCGTACGCCTTGTTAGCCTTCCAGCGCCCTAATCCCTCCGTAAGCCCGCTAATGATGCTCAATTGTGCAACAGTTTTGTCTGTTTTGACTAAAATCTTTCAGAATAAACACGGAATGATAATGATTTACCTCGACGGGAGCTTCGCGCGCTGCCAAGGACCACCCGGTGTGCTGTTTGTTGTCTGTGACTCACAAAGGCCCCGATGCCTCTGAGAAACTGTGGCATAAGCAGAACAAAATGAGCCAAAAACTTTCTTTTTTTATTTTCCAAGAGACAGGATTTGAACAAGAACGTCACACTGGAAGTCAAACTGATATGAGCAGAGCTACGATTTTACCCAAGAGTTCACTGAGAGGGCGGCTGTTCATTCATCTTTACCTTTGGTTTGAATATAAACAGAAGCCTTCAGCTGATTTACACGTTTCACATACTTTCAGGCTCAACAGCATGATCTGTACATACTGTTATCTAGTTATCTAGTTATGTATGTGAACAATAACTTGATGCTGACCAATATTTTTTCCTTATTCCTTCATTTTCTGATCAGTTTTTGAGTCATGAGCTCAGCAAAGTTCGATATTATTTGACTTTAAAGTTTGATCTGTTCATTTTTTTCCAATCAGGCAGATGTTTCTGGTCCATAGCAGGATATTTGCAGCAGTGACACTGTTGCTCTAAATAATAAAGCAGCCAAACCATCTCCACATGGCAACAGGTAGTTGAATAGAGATGAAACACATTTTATTTCACCATAACTTTGTTGGAAAGCTTCCTACTCGACTACTCGTGTGCACAGAAGTGGACATGAACCACACAGCGTTTAGTTTTTCTGTTGACTATGTTTAGTTTTGCAGCTACAGAGAAAAGTCTTAAAGTTACTC
>NW_007577950.1:330734-335499 GCF_000690725.1 Stegastes partitus
AGGTAACTCTACATGTTGTTGATGTTTTACCAACATGTTGAAGTTTCTCCGTTACGTGTTCCTGTCTGCTTTCTGTGAACACAGCCTGCAGTTCAGCCCAGTTCTAATGTTTGTCATGTGGATCATGGTTACAGCTGGGTGTTGACTTTTTTTTTTTTTTATTTAAAGAATATGATTAAAGGAAACAATTTTTTATTTTTTATTTTTTATTTTTTTTTAATGAAACTTAGAAAAAAAATTAAGCTTAAAATATCACTATTTTAAGCTTTGATTCAGATATTGTTCTGATTGAACTGCACATCACAGACGATCAGCTCCAGGACCATCAAACAGCAGAAAATCAAACGATTATTTCTGTTTTTACAGGTTTTGGCTCTGATCAATGGTTTATTTTTGGCAAATTTGCAAATCTTCAGAAAGGGAACCTCAGTAAAATTCTTGCAGATGTTCCAGTGGGATTGGCCTGGTTCTTCAGACGTACTGGAAATGGACTGAAAGTCTGCGAGGATGGAGACTGATGTACGTTTTAAAATATGAATGCCCTTTTAGCTCATTTGTCAGCTGCGTTCATACTCAGCACTCTGAGCTGGAAGACCTTCTCGTGCCTCTGACATGCCTCTACATGTTCTCTACAGCGTGATCCTTTCAGTTTTGTGATGTTATATTTATGCCCGTTAATGTTCTCTCTCCAAGAACAACACAACCTATTGTTTCAGGTCATTGCACTGACATGGTTTGATATCGCTCAATGCTGCTTTGACCCCATTTGAATGATTGAAATTCAACCCGGGGTCAGAACGGCGTCCATTTAAATAAATGATTTTGTGGTTTGCAATCACTGCGCCGTAATCTTTTCATCAGCGCTGATTTTGAAGGCCATGCTTACATCGAGAAGCTTAGCGTGAGCAACACAGCGGCACAGGAGGCGTTCACAGTAGTGACACAAGTGTGTGTTTTCAGGCTTCAGAAGTGCAGCACGCCTCACACCGTATCTCACTGTGCTGTATTAATGAGCATAAAACCCTGTTGTTCTATCAAATGTGCATCAGACAGTCGACTCACACATGTGGCTGAAGTGTGCCTACATGAAACTGTGCTCCTCATCGTGCACGGAGGTAGCTCAAAAAGTTTCAAGACTATGAAAATCCAAAACTCTACAAAACTTGGCCGTTGAAGTCGTGTCCTTGTGCAGCGACGCTCTGCTCCCACTGCTCCTGCAAGGCTCCTCAGAAGTCCTGGTAACGTGTCAAGCAGAAGAAAATGTGTCAAAACAACACACCTTGAACTTGAGTTTCACTTTGCGAAGGCGGAAGAAGTCACAGGTGGCCAAATGTGGTGAGCAGGGCAAGTGGGGAAATGACAACTCCTTTGTGTGATCACTGTGCTATGAGCAGCAGTACAGCAGACTGAAGCATCCACATGCCATCCCATCTGAACATTCTTCTCAAAAAGAGATCTAGTGCTCCTGCTGCTCCTGACCTCATCCTCCTCCTCCTCCAGCTTTGCATACAGCACCTGTTTGGTCTCTGGATGGTCGCTGCAGACCCACCTCTGGTCTCCACTGATGATCATCCAGCTGCTGACTGACAACGAATGTGATTTAAACGTTTGGAGAAACCGCAAATGTGCACCTAGCAGTGGTCAAAAAACACTGATGTTGATGCCACAACATCACACAACTTTTTTCTTTTTGCTGTTTCTATGCTTTTGTACTTTTTGCCATGCTCATGTTGCACCGCGGGCCCTCGAAGTACGACAGCTTCAGCTCTCTGTGTGTCGTACATATGGATAAACTGACAATAAGGCTGACTGGACTTGACATCCTGACTCATGACAGGCCAGAGCTCTTTACACATGCACTATAAACTCACTTTTTGCTCGAGCCTCATGCTGTGTCTCCAGCAGACTTTGGCCTCGTCCACACCAAGCAGGGTTTTTATAAAACCAAACATCCTCCCCCCGACACACCACCTCGTTTTTAGAAAATAAAATCATCCACACCAAACTGCATAAGTGTGTCGTTAAGCACATTCATAAGCTGCCAAACCTGTAGGTGGCAGTAGTTCAAATCCTGTCCAACCAGAGGAAGCTTCCATCTCTCGTCCTTCGCCTGTGTTCTTGTACATGGAGCAGTATTTGGACCAGAGACGACTCGGTTCTGAGGGCGTCCATGATGTTTCCAAACACAGGTCGCATAAGTGACATAAGAACATATTTAGTCGCAGGCGGTGACGTTTAGAAACCTAAAACCCGGTTATTGACGTCCACAGATGCATGAACGGAGGATTCACAGATCTTCACTTTGGTCGGAGGTTTTTGAAAGAATCGTTTTTAAAGCCGTAGATCTGCGCCTTCATGTGGACGACAGGACGAATCGTAGAAACATATCTTTGTTTTGTGAGACACCTGCTACGTGTGGACGAGTCCTGACTGAATGTGGCGCTAACACACCAGAGAAACATCTGAGGAGTCGTTTCAGCAGAAGCTTGATTGAACTTGGGGCCGAACTGTTGTTGGTTTTTGACAATTTTAAAATATGGAGGTCTGAAGTTTTGGCTTTTATTGCTGCAGTTTCCAAACTCTTCCACCAGAATATGCTTTCACTTCTGTACAGTATGAAAGTAAATTATGAGACTTTAAACCTTGTTGTGTGATGCATCACATTGGTTTTGAATTAAGTCAACAAATAAATATCGAAATGTGTTTAATTGCTGATTTATCTGAAATAACTTCTGTACCTTATGACAAACACGGTTTGGTCCTTTAAAAGATCCCAGTCACCTGCAAGAATTTTTATCTGTTTAATTAATTTTTAAAGTTTAAATATGATCATTAAAATAAAATAAAAAGCCTGTAGTTACCAGGTATTTTTAACAGCCTGTCTCTGTAATATGTGTCTTCCTCGGTCTGCCTCGAAAATTACAGGATTCCTCCCGGCTGCATTAGTAATGAAAATTAAACCACAAATCTCTGGTAATCAATGTTTATGGCTTTCCAAAGTGATAGATACATAAGTTCTGCTCACTTCGCTGTATTAGAGGAGGAAGAGTCTAAGAGCTGGAAGGCATCAAACTGTTTTTCTTTGTAGATTAGCCTCTGCAGCGCCGACGTGATGTACAACAGCAGCGCTCGGAAACGCCGGAGTACGATCCATTATCATGACCAGTGACATCTCATTATCAGATCTTCAGCTCATTGGTCGTAGCGTAACGCTAACACCTTCAGCCGCCGCAACACTCAATCCCATTTCCGCTGGGCCAAACCCCAACTCTGGATCTATTGCTTTCTCCGCGCCGTGAGTCATTCTGGTTAATAGCATATGTCGGATAGCGTTAGGTTAATGTCAGTAAACAGCTTTAAATAAGAGAACAAAAGCAGGTTTATTGTTTCCCTAAATGACCACGACTCCCGAGCTTTTCTCAGAGCACAAAGGAAGCGGCGCCGAGGCGGTCGGCTGACAGGCATCGATTCAATAATTGTTTCTGACTGTAGAGGACGAGTTGAGGAGTCAGACAGAAATGTGCTCTTGGCAAAAAAAGAAAAAGAAAAAAAAAANTGTGTGTGTGTGAGTGTACTGGGAGAGAAGTGGTTTGTTCAGAAGGCTGTAAGTTTTTTCTCTCTCTTGCTAGTTTTATTTTTCTTCCTTTTTGGGGTTTTGCTGTTTGTTTAAACAGCTTCTGATTTTCGAGCACATTTGTTTGTCCTCCACGAGGCCACCTGAACGCCTCCTTGCAACAAACTCGCTGTTTATGATAAATGATCACAGAATTTAACACTGAAGTCATTAAAAAAAAAAACACTGGATTTATTCATGATTTTTAAAAAAAGAGACCAAAGTAATCAAAATGTTAACTGCACCAGTTTATATATCAGAATATTAGTACCATTACCTGTAAAATAAGAAACCAGACTATATGAGCGAGGTTTTCAGAGGCCCTGTCTTGCCACAGCGACTGAGAAAATTCAGTTTCAGCTCCGTGTCAGCCCTCCTGGTCAGGTTCACCGCCTTGAACAGCCTTAATTCAGTGTCTCCTCCATGTATTTTTTTAACAATGTGAAACTGTAGACCCCCTGGAAAACTCTTGAAAAGAACTGAGCCTTCTTTTCAAGTCCCAAACTAACCCTATGTGCTCTCATTTCCACACACAGTTTATTTTTCCCCCCAAACAGAGCTTCATAGAAGAGTGCAATAAGAACCGATGTTAAAAATGACCAATCAAAGGGGCAGAAGTGTTCCCTGTTGGCTGCTCCGTGAGCTCCTATCACGTGCACATGCGCGGTTTCATTGAGTGTGCACGAGCTCTGAGACTAATTAAACGCCAAACAACGGCGGGAAGGAACAATGGCGGAGAACCGAGGTCCTCCTTAATCACGACACACGTTTGTGACTCATTTACTGGTGCAGACGGAGACGAGCTGCACTGCAGAGAGAAGAAACCCTCACACAGCTGGTGAGCGTCGCTTTGTGCAGGAAGGCTGTTCTCCCAAAGAAAGCATTCGTCACTTCAGCAAGTTCCCCAGAGTTACATACGCTTGTTTGAGTCACAAAGTCTTTGAGTGACCAAAGGAATGAAGGTGTTTTTCTTTTCAACATAGACTGTCTGGAATCATCCCGTCAGTGTTGACGTATCCGTAGATGAGCTCAATGTGACCCAGTTCTGTTCAACAAAATAAAACCTAAATGTCTCATTAAGACGACTGGTGTTTACATGAAAGGATGTTTCGCTGGTGATAAAAATTACATTATGCAATGTTATAGAATTTT